>NW_019392874.1:155211-206552 GCF_000648675.2 Cimex lectularius | reverse complement strand
CGTTTATCACAATAATCACTATCACAATCGCAACGCATCTTTTGTTCTTAATGCACTATTTTGAGCAAAACCTTGTAATAAATTGTTAGTTAAATTTTATGAGCACAACCATCTAATAAATTGTTTGTTAAACTTAATTGTTTTAAATAAAGTTACTCCTAACCATCATAATTAAACAATGATTATAAAAACTTATGCATTTTTGATCTTGTTTAATTTGGTTTACATTAAAATAACATGTAATTAATATAACGACAAAATTACATGTACTTAGTTTGAAATAAACTACAAATAATATGGGTGTCCTGTTCTGATGCTATCCGACATTACAAAATGGTGTAATTTTACAAGTAAAACTGTGAAATAAATTGTTAATTAAATTTTATGATATTACGTCGCATGGCGTAGCATCGGGTAAGTAAGTGTGTTTCTGGCTTAATTCAAATTATCTATGGATGAAAAAGCCCTTTCATTCACGCTAATAAATTACACTGACGCACTAGACCTCATTACTACTACCCCAGAGTATTCGATATTCTTAGGGATAATTGTGGTAATAATATGATATAGCCTTTCCTTTCACGCTAATAAATTACACTTACAAACCAGACCTTATTATCGTTGATCCAGTGTCGTTGATATACCTCGTGTAAAAGGAGAAAGAAGCCCTTCTATTCACGTTAATAAATTACAATCACAAACCTAACCTTATTCACGCTGTGCCAGAGAATTGGCTACGGGGAGCTGTTAACGAAGTGCAAGTAGTTCAGTAATTATTATATTAATCCGTATGTATTTTATTTGATCTAATTACGTAATGTAATGATTTATAGTTTTTATGCAAAGTGTGGTTAAGATAAAAAATGGTGATTTGATGTCCCTGGGGATCGAAGTCACGATAGCTCAAGTGGTTGGAGCACAGGCATATTAATAATTTTTGAGAAATAAATAAATATGCCAAAGTCTGATTGACGCAGTTACAATATTTTAACAAGTGTCTAAACTTTAATTTACGATTGATAGCTATGCCATTGATCAATCATCTCTGTTGCTTTTTCACATGGAAGTTTAAGTGTTAAAATTTATTCTCTTAATAGGCCAAAAAATATCATGTAATTAACGGGGTAATTGGGTATTTTCTTATCATTTTTCCTCGTTAAACGGCTGTAGAAAACGTTAAAGCCCCGGCATGTCACATTATTTCCAAAATGAGAATTAGCGTGTTGTAATGAGGTCGAAATTGCATACAATCCGGGAGAATTTGAAACACGCCAGTGCCCTTCAAAGGGGAAAATCACGGCTATTACATCACATCTGGCTCATTCTCCAGGATCCAATTTGCTAACTCTTCCTTGGACAAAAATAACATAGTTTCTCGTTGTTGGAGGTTCGAACGAAGCATATAGGCCGAATGAGGTCTTTTAGGTTTGATGCTGTCATTTTTCGGAATGCATTACCTGGACCTTTTCGAAAACACACCTTTGTGGCTGTTTTTCGCAAATTTTGTCCCATGGAAAGCACTATTTAATTAATAACTTTTTTTTAAAAATCACTATAAAATTCTCTATTGAAGAATTGCAGATGGTCCTGGAGGTTTCTGAAGTCGACCAATGGGTCTGGGTTTGTTTAAAGAACAATCGTTTTGAGATTAATATATGAAGACTACCGGATTGGGAGAGTGCCCAGTGTCCCGAATCGACTTTTAGCCTTTCGAGGAAATTTATATCCCTCACAGAAGAAGGGTTGTATGGCGTAATGTTGAGTACTAAGTAGGAACCTTCAGCAATGGTTCGAAGGATTTTGGACTGGAGTGTCTGGGATTTGGGAAGTTGGAACCCTTGGTTAAATCCCTGTGGTATTTTGCCTGGATTTCTAGGTTTTTGGAATTGTATATGTTCTAGTTTTTTTATTTTTTGTTTTCCCGGGGGTTTCCAACAATAAAGTCATTCCAGCCCCCGTCAGCCCTACAGTCTAAAAGACAAATAAAACTCTTGCAACAAACAAATAAATAAATTACTTACAAATAAATGCACGACACGATAAAACACAACACAGATACACTTATTTACGCAGATATTCACGTTTATACACTATTTACAAGTGAGGGAACACCCCCGTTTCTCTTAAAAAGCGGAATAGGGGATCCAACATTTTACTTGCTCGCCCGAGTACCGTTTTTATGTCGGGGTTCATGCCTACTCGCTCCCTGTAGGAGGCCAAGGCATGGCACTCCTCGACAAGATGAGACACTGAGCAGCCTTTCTCTACAAGCGGGACACCTGCGCGGGTTTTGACCCAGAAGCAGATGTCCGTGTGTCAGACGGGTATGGCTAATCCTCAACCGAGTTAACACGATCCTTTCATTTCGTTTCAGATTCTCATGAGGCCATGACGACCCGGCCCACTGACGCTGCCAACGCTATCCCACAGCGTTCTTTACTGCTCGCACAGCGTCACCGGGCCGGATCGCGGTAGCTTGGTCTGAAGGGCGAGACGTCCCAGCTTTCGCAGCCTTGTCGGCACGTTCGTTGTCCTCCAGCCCGACGTATCCGGGTACTTAGACAACTACTACCATTTTTCCCAGGCTCTCCAGCTCAGCATATCTTTCTAAAATGAGCACGACAAGAGGGTCGGTGGCGAATCTGTCCTGGATTGCCGATACTGCACTCAGTGAGTCCGTACAGACAAGGAAGGCAGAGCCCTCATCGTCTCGAATCACCCCGAGTGCGTGCCAGATCGCATAGAGTTCCGCCGTGTACACGGTGCAGTGCCGCGGGAGTGCCCATGAAGTGGACGAACCCCCGTTATACACGGCGCACGCCACACCCTCGCCGGTCTTGGACCCGTCCGTAAAGACGAGACGAAAACCAGCGAATTCCGATCTGAGTTCTAAGAACCCAGCTCGGTAGAGGTGCGGCGGTGTACACGATCTGGCTAATACCGCGAGGTCGTCTCGGACGAGTACGGCTGGAAGGACCCAGGGCGGTGTCCGTCTGTTACCCAGCTCGAGTACCGTCCCCAGTGTCAGACCCGACCTCCCAAGGGCTTCGCTAAAGCGAATTCCTAGGGGTCTAGTCCGAATTCGGAGTCGCTCGTATACTGGGCTATAATCATTCTTCAGGATCGTGCCCGTCAGGGGGTTGCCCGGCTTGGCCATGAAACTAGCCGCGTAACTGAGGGTAAGCCGCTCTCTCCGGAAATCGGGCGGCAGCAGAGGCTGGCCAGGGGGCTAGTTCTAAACGAACTCGATACTGCTCGAAGACCCTGATAGTAGAGCCTATCGAGCCGCAAGAGGCGCGTCTTTCGGGCCGACGAATAGGCCATACACCCGTAGAACAATCTCGAGCAAAGCAAAGCTTCAAATACTTTCAGCAAGGTCTCCCTGTACGCTCCCCACCTGAAGTGACCAATATGCTTTAGGATTCCGAGGATTTTTTGCAGCGGACTTCGACAGCTTCGATATGAAACTGCCACCTTAACTTTTCATCATATATGAGGCCGAGGAACCGCACCCTCTCCACGTATCGAACCGGCGCCCCCCCCAGACAGAGACGAGTTGGGCTATGTGCCCTCCTCAGTCTGCAGAAGTGGACGCACACGGTCTTAGACGAAGAGAAGGTAGTAGTTTATATGGAGAGCTCAGTTTTATTCATTCGGGTCTACTATGAATGTTCCAGATTTTCTGTACATGATATAAATGATCAAATCGTGGACGACATTGGTTGTTCGGAGGGAAACAGATTTGTGATACGACGGAGTATGAAGATCTTTGTTTGGTTTTGTTGAGTTCGATAATTTTTCATGAATCGTTGTTCCAAACAGGAGACAAGGTCCTGAAAGCCTCACAACAATGTGGATTGGGTTTGCCACAATAACGGCAGTATCGTCGACAATGTGACGAGTAAGATGGTAGGAGGATGCTCCCTTGTGGAACTCCCGCTTAGGCATAGTGGATGTGAGAAGGATGTTCCAATGCTTGCTTGAAAGTATCTTTTTTAATGCGTTCAATCTCATCATGATCTTTCAGAAGGATGTGCACAGCACTGCTATCATCCACATGCCTCCCACATGTGGGTTTCTAGTGCTGACCCGAGGTTTCCCATAAGAGGATAACAACAAACAAATCCCCATCCCTGCCCGCGGAGTCACCCGCAACCCGCGTCCTATCCTCTATGAAATTATCTATTAGATATCGTCACGAAGACAACTAATGGTTCGCTTTAATATTATCATTTTTTACCCTATTTTATTCTTACTCTTTCTTTCTAGGTTTTGAGCCAGCTCCCGGTTTATATAATTGAAGTACTTCGACATTGAAGGAATTTAAACAGATTATTCCATTGGATATTCAATTTTTTTCCAGTTTAAAGCATAATCCAGTAAGGGCCCGAGTGTATATTCGAAAAATAGCGCGTGAGTCGTGGATGACTGGATTTTGGCAGTTAGTTTACATTCTAGAAAGCATCTACGATAGTAGGAGGGGGAGCTCTCCTGCATCATTGTGCAGGCTATGCATTGGGCTAGTGCGGAATGCTCTAAATGCCTGTATTCTGAACATTTCTTATCAATTTGAAGTTCCTTTCACTTGCGGATCGGGCTGAGTGCGAGTGAGAAGCCTATAAAACTCGACCATACAGCTCTATGAGCTCCTCACGTTGCGCCTGATATCAGTTTTAGAAGGTTGAATGAAGTTGTACACTGTTTTTTTACATAATTGAAGTATTCTCTCCAATTTATGTCACACACAATCCCTAGATATTTGACGGAGTAAGTCACACATTGGCAAGTAATCAAGTCACACAAGTAATCTCACACATTGGCCATTGATGATCAGTGTTGGCACTGCTCTAGATCTTTTCTTAGGAAATAGTACAGCAGTAGTTTTCTTTCCAGATATCTTGAACCTATTTCTATTAAGCCATCGTCACGCATCATTCAGCACGGTTTGGACCGTTTCTACTTTAATTCCTAAGTTTCTGCCCGTAAAAAAGATAACAAACTATTTCATGTACGTAGAGCATTATTCGCACCGGTAGTTTGAATATTTGCATTACATTGTTCAATGAAATACGGAACATAGTTGCACTCAAAACGGACCCATCAGGTACTCGGTTTTCTTGTATAATTTCATCCGACTGGATATTTCCACGCCGTACTCTGTAACGTCTGTTGTTTATAAAATTAACTATAAATTTAAGAATGTATCCTTCAATGTCAATATTGATTAGATTATTTATTATTACCCGTATACACATACGATCAAAAGCGTTTTGCAGACCCATAAATCCAAATAAGACTTTTTCTCCATTGTTGAAAGCTTTCAAGATTGCAATTTCCAGACCAACTATATTATCGGTGGTGACCCGACCATTTCTAAACCCAATTGGCCTTTGCAAGCCTATGGTAGATGGTTGTTAGTGTCAAGATACCACTAAAGTGTATGAGAACTAAGGTTCTCAGTCAATCTACACGTTGAGTTTCTCAGTGAAATCATCCTGCGCAATTAGATACCAGAAGGCGTTCCTTCTTTGTTTAAGAATTAGAATGAATTAAGGTTTTTAGTTGAGACAAAAAAGTCAATGGTACGAGCGGGATTCGAACCCACGATCTTCGGCTAGATACGCCGCTGCTCTACCACTTGAGCTATCGTGACCTCGATCCACTCGGACACTAACTTCCCTTCTCAACCCCACCTTTTGAATTTTCCCTCCTTTTGCCATTTTTCAATTCAAAAGGTGCGGTTGAGATGGGAAGTTAGTGTCCGAGTGGATCGAGGTCACGATAGCTCAAGTGGTAGAGCAGCGGCGTATCTAGCCGAAGATCGTGGGTTCGAATCCCGCTCGTGCCATTGACTTTTTTATCTCAACTAAAAACCTTAATTCATTGTAATATATTAATTGGTCAAGCGGACCACGAAATTGTGAATTTAAGAATTAGGTCGGTACAGCTTGTGACCATATTTTCGGAAGGAGGCCTTCTGCAAAAATTTTATTTATAAAATTAAGCACGACCGCTTGTCAGACTACCTAAGATTCTTGACCATACTAAAGTAATTTGATCAGTTCCCGGTGAAGAGTCTCTTCTTGATTTTAGCGCATGGTTAAATTCGTTCATCGAGAAATTTCTTTGAGTTCAAGGGGTCTAGTTTGATTTTTAACGGAAATGATTATGTTTCTACTATAATTATTCTGATATCTGGGCTCAGTTGATTAGATGTTATTAAGGTGGTGTCCAAAGTGGCTATGGCCTCACCGTCAGTTAAGTAGTTATTACGGTCAATAAGACAGGTTACGGGGGCGAGTAACCAATGCTTTTGATTAGTACCTGTCAAAACAGGGTTTTGTCATGCAGTTATAAAAATTGGAACGGTGCTCTAGAATTTTCCGAGCAAACCCGGCTACTAGAACCAAGACTTGCCTCCGAATTTTAACGCAAATTGATAACTTGGTAATTTATAAATGAATTTGTCTTTTGAGATATAATCGGTTTGTTTTATTTATAGAATGTTGTTTATTGTTTCAGGGTTTTCTTTCTTGGAGAGCGTGAAAGTGGCTCATATTTCGGTGAGTTTTCTCCAATTTTCTGTTTCTCCTCCATTACCAAGTCTGATGTTTCATGATATAACGACAGTCAACTCACTCTGACTAGCAAATTACTAGAAATGATAAATGATGGAGTGAGTGTGGTGTTCAATACTTTTTAAAAGGATAGTTCCTACTCACAGTAAGTTGTTTTGCAACGATCCGGATTTCGAGCCTTTTAGCTCATCATCAGGTTGAAGGACTTCTACAACCACGTCTCTCGACATGAATTGCCAAAGTGAACCCGCTGATACCTCCGCCAACGCGACGTTCCAATTAGCAGCTGATTTTTTTAATGGCGCTCAATTTGAACGTGCGAAACGCGGAAATTATAACACAAATAAATATTATACTAGTAAATACTTAATATTATTAAATTACTATAAAAATAATAACAATTAAAATAATTAGTTTAATTATTTGGATGTTTGATATTATTTATGTACATATTTAAAATGGGAGGTAGATCAAAATCTGTTATATTATTAATGCATTTATCACCATGTTCAATTTTACATTTTTTAATTTCAAATTTCTCAAACCAATCTAATTCTTTCCCTTTGTTGAAACTATGTAACACTCTTGTATTTAGATTTGAATTGAAATTATGTTTTGTTTCTTTTAGATGGTCCTTAAATTCCGAAAATTTGCTCGATTTAGGCAAGTGTTCTTTTACTCTTGTTTTTATTTCTGTACCGCTTTGTCCTATATATTTAATATCACAATCATTGCAATTGAGTTGGTAAACCCCGCTTTTTGCCAAGTTGTCTACTTTGTCATTACGTTTCGAGAGGATGTTTTTAAGTGAACCCGTACTTCTAAAAGCTATTCTCTAACACCTTCTTGTTTAAAAATTTTACTAACTTTTTCCGATAATTCACCAATGTATGGCAAACATCGGAAATCTAATGATTCATTTGTGGTAGGGTGAATGAGTCCTATTGTTGATTCGTTTAAAGTTAATTTTTTTATTCTTTTAACTAGCAACCTATCAATAAATATTTCTTTATAGTTTTTAATAACTATTAAATTCATTTGGCTCATAGACCGGATGTTAGAACTTCCGCTAACACCTGATAACTATAAAAAAGGATTAAAAACTATTAAAACCTTAGCAAAAAACAACGGGTATCATCGTTGGCGGAGGTATCAGCGGTTCACTTTGGCAATTCATGTCGAGAGACGTGGTTGTAGAAACCCTTCAACCTGATGATGAGCTAAAAGGCTCGAAATCCGGATCGTTGCAAAACAACTTACTGTGAGTAGGAACTATCTTTTTAAAAAGTAGTCAACTCACTCTATTCTTTATCCTAGTGCTTGCCCCTGTGTACATAAGGACCTTGGCAATTAAGGATACAATAACAGAAATAACAAACACTTATACACTCGAACGCAGAAACCTGATAAAACATGAAAATGTAGCATTCACACTACCCCAGATTTATCGACAATCTTCGGGGTAATTGGGGATAATTATAATTTACATTCCCACCCCAGATTTAGCTCACGTTACCCCAGAGTACTCGATATACTTCGGGGCAAATAAGCCTCGTCATTCACACTAATAAATATGTTCACCCATTCATTCTCACTACACCATCTCGATATTCCCCACTACGATTGTCGATAAGCCCCTTCATTCACATTAATAAATTACATTCACATATTCATTCCCACCACCACAAAGCACTCAACAACCCTCGGGGTAATGGGGTGATAAACACCTCCATTTCTTTTTTAATGATCATTTCTAATTGTCGAATATGACGCAAGAAAGTATTAATTAAATCTATATATTTCTTCTGACCTTAATATCAACTATACATTTTCATGTGTGTTGATTAGTGACCGTTAATCGATAATTATTCAATTAAATAACTTTCAAGAGCTTAATTCACACGTTTTAAATTTAAAATCAATTGGTGCCAACATATCGGGTTGTCCGGAAAATAATGCAGGATTTTAAGTTTTCATTAAAAAAAATCTATATAAAATATTCTGTTTACGTTTACAGGATTACTCATTTGTATGAATGTCAACACTTATTAATCCTCTTCCAAATGATATTGTTTGTTTACCTCTGTAGCATTCCGCTACTTGGAAATAATTCAGTCATCCTTATAATGTCAAAGCGAGAATTTCGTACGATTTTCTTTTACGAGTTTAAACTCGGCCGAAGCGGAGCCCAAACGGCTAGAAACATTAACCAAGTCTGGGGCGAGGGTTGTGTTAATGAGTGCACTGTGCAAAGGTGGTTTAAAAAATTTCGGGAGGGA
This sequence comes from Cimex lectularius, assembly GCF_000648675.2. Taxonomy (NCBI): domain Eukaryota; kingdom Metazoa; phylum Arthropoda; class Insecta; order Hemiptera; family Cimicidae; genus Cimex; species Cimex lectularius. The sequence goes on along the minus strand of NW_019392874.1, from coordinate 197,695 downwards.
GATTTCAGCCTTGAAGATGAAGAAGGTCGTGGAATGCCTTCCTCTCTTAATGATGATGTTCTGCGATCAGTGGTGGAAGAAAACCCCAAAACAACTGTTCGAGAACTTGCAGAGCAACTCAAAGTCAGTAAAACGACCGTCGCAGACCACCTCAAGGCGATTGGAAAAGTGAAAAAACTCGAAAATTGGGTTCCACACTCATTAAACGATCGCCAAAAATCAGCGCTTTGATGTTTGTGCATCACTTCTTTGTCGAAACAAAAATGACCCATTTCTGGCCAGAATTGTTACATGTGACGAAAAGTGGATTCTCTACGATAACACTAGACGTTCTGGACAGTGGCTCGACAAAGGAGAAGCTCCAAAGCCCCCAACTCATCAAAAAAAGGTAATGGTTACGGTATGGTGGGCTTCATTTGGTTTAATACACTACAGCTTCTTAAATCCTGGCGAAACCATCAATGCTGAATCATACTGTAACCAAATTAATACCATGCATCAGAAATTGGCAGTAATGAAGCCCTCTTTGGTCAATCGGAAAGGGCCCATTTTGTTGCATGACAACGCTCGACCACATGTGTCACGTGTAACGTCACAAAAATTATTGGAGCTTGGCTATGAAACTTTGCCTCACCCACCCTACTCTCCGGACCTCTCGCCTACTGACTACCATTTTTTTAGACACCTGGACCACTACTTACAACACATAATATTCAAAAATCAAACGGAACTGGAAAATGCATTTATTGACTTTATCAATTCTAAAAATTCTGAATTCTACTCAGACGGAATTAATAAGTTACCAACACGTTGGGAGAAATGTATTGAGAGTATGGGAAATTATTTTGATTAAAGAACATTGCTTTAAAGTAACTAGTTTCTTTTTTTTTGTTTAATACCAAAATCCTGCATTATTTTCCGGACAACCCAATACAAATATCTCAAAATGTAGGCTATTAGTAGTATAGATATGCTGTATCTATAAGCCTGAAAAAGAAATCTCTTAATAGAAACTCGTTTTAATATCCTTAAGAGAATTGGAAAATAACTTGAAGTTTCGAGCCCAACAATGTTGCAAAGTTCCTAAGCCGAGAAGGACTTTCAACATGAAGCAACTTTGGAATTTTACGGAAAAACGACAAAAGGGCACAATACGACGAAATAGTAAACGAAAAGGGTGCAGTGGAACTTTGGATCTTTTTGTTCTTCTTTCAAGTCGTAAGTGAATCGAAATTGTGACAAGGAAACAAAGGGACAACATCTGAGGTCCTGATTGCATGTTGAAAAAGAATGTTCCGCACCTTTCTGCCCCAGTCTGAAAATCCCTTCTGTCTTCCACTGTTCAATAAAAGTGCTAAATCTATTGCAATGAATATTTTATATATTTATTTCTTCTTAAAAAAAATACGATGAAGCATTAATTCGGAAAATATGATCGAGATAATCGTGTTAATTTTCAACAATAAAGCCGCAAATGATGTCTGTGTATACGTTGTATACCTAGTTCGTAATCCTTGACGGATTAATAACAAGGTTTAGTTTTGCCAATGGATTCGTTCAGACGTTCAGATATCTGCTTTTGACAGATTTCAAATTAGCTTCTGAAATTCCTCGAAAATGACTCCTTCAATATCGAACTAGTTTCAAGCATAATTAGTTTGTGAGGTTAATTCGCGCACACAGGGAGTGCTTTATTATATTTCATTCTTTAGAGAAAGTTTAACGACAATGTAATACGTAAAACGTGTTAAAAAAATTTATTTGGTACTTTTTCTTTTGCAGGTTAAAAAAACGTTCTTTGATACACTAATGTCATTAAAGTAAATTTTATGTTAGATTCCAAGTAAATTCATCAACTGCATCAAGTTGGTGATTAAGGGTAACCACTTACTAGTTATATTGAATACACACTATATTGTTAAAAGTTTTATGAACTTACAAGTATCACCCTTGGTTATTAGGGAAGTAAATAATTATTCTCAGGTGTATCTATGTCTATACAGGGTGAAATGCTACTCGTGCTACAAACTTCTCCAGTAGATTCTTCACCCTAAAATGAACAAAAAAGTTCATATTGACCATGGTCCGATTCTCAACCATTTCAGAGTAATTTCGCTTTTTATCGATTTTGAAAGATATCACGTCCTGGCGTCGGAAAATCGTGATATCTTTTAATCTAAACATTTCTCTTAAAATCTATAAGCACCGTTGAAATCCCCGTTAATTTTTAGAGAGAATCAAAATCATAATTCCATTGAAATTTTTTAATTTAATTTAATGCCCATTTAGTATGTAATGCTTAAGAAGTTTACAAACAGCTAGAAGGTCAAGGAAGAAAGACCCAAACGTTTTGCCACCTTCATCTTCTTATTGAAAAATTAACGGGGATTTCAACGGTGCTTATAGATTTTAAGAGAAATGTTTAGATTAAAAGATATCACGATTTTCCGACGCCAGGACGTGATATCTTTCAAAATCGATAAAAAGCGAAATTACTCTGAAATGGTTGAGAATCGGACCATGGTCAATATGAACTTTTTTGTTCATTTTAGGGTCAAGAATCTACTGGTGAAGTTTGTAGCACGAGTAGCAAGTCACTCTCAAACATTAGCAATCCTTGAACCACCATTTTTTCTCTTTTTGTCATCAACATCTTGGTCTCACAACCACTAAATAAGAAAATGACGAGTGCGTTGGAAGCGTTATTAAATCAGGTAGTTTTCCTCAAATTTGCTGCCTTCTGAGACTAAAATTAGAAACTCTGGATTACTTTATACACTTTCCGATTTACACAATTTTCCACTCTTTTTGTAGTTCTGGCTGAAATAAAACACAAAAAATTAGCCCAAACATTTTGCCACCGTCATCTTCTTATTGAAAAATTAACGGGAATTTCAACGGTGCTATTAGATTTTCAGAGAAATGTTTAGATTAAAAGATATCACGATTTTCCGACGCCAGGACGTGATATCTTTCAAAATCGATAAAAAGCGAAATTACTCTGAAATGGTTGAGAATCGGACCATGGACAATATGAACTTTTTTGTTCATTTTAGGGTGAAGAATCTACTGGAGAAGTTTGTAGCACGAGTAGCAATTCACCCTGTATGAAAGATTACGGCAAGGAAATGAAGTTACTTTTCACTTAGTTTTAATATGCTGTAAAAATATGGTTTGGTTTATGAAATGTTTTATAAATAAATAATACCGTCGAAAAAATGTAGAGGTCTAGGAAACTGATCTGACTTCCCAATCTGTACTGTAGCAAATCAGGTAAATGTGTAGGAAGGGCGACAATTTCGATATCGCGACCTTACTGATACGTCCATTTTTCATTTGTTTTGTCGTTTTCTTGTCAATTGAATAATTCTCGTCGTCCGAGCTCGATCAGTTCGAGTCTTCTTTCAGTTCAGCCTTTTGGGAAGAAAAAAATCAGCAAAATGGAATAATCAACCACAATGGTCGCCTGTTTTACGCAGGCACTCGAACTTCTTTGTCGAATTCCTCTCAAGAGATCATGCAACGATCGTTACCTTTTCACCATTTTTCCGTATAACGAAAACGTTTTGAGTACCAATTAAAAAAATCTTTAATTATAAATAATTAATAAAAATTCTTAAAAGTAATTTCTACCTTCTTTAAACATTTGTTTTTGTTTGAACCCGTACCTGATCTGTTCAACAAGGTGAAAACATACTTGAGGCAACATAATCCTCTTGTTTTTCATGGTTAATTATTCTCTTTACTTTGAAAATAGTCCTTGGTATACAGTACGCGTCGATTCCGCTTAATATATTACGTCGGTATAAATAAACTGTTTCAGATCCGGAGGTCTGACTACAAAAGACGAAAATAGAACCAATGAACCCGAAACCCCCAATGTTACATGGCACAGTCGAAATTCACAAGGAAAACAAACCTATAAGACCAGTATTTTCAAACCTACATTCTTTCTTCTACTTTAGAATTGATAAAAGAATTAAATAACATCAATATACCCAACAACTGTGTTTTAGTGTCATTTGACGTTATTAATTTATTCACAAATATCCCCGTTGAAGAATGTACTAAACTCATAAAACAAAAACTTACGGAGAATTCTATTAACGAATTTGTAAAAAATGATATAATAAACCTCTTAAATATATGCCTACTATCTAATTATTGTAAATTCAAAAATAAATTTTACGAAGTGAAAGGGTTACCAATGAGGTCTCCACTATCCCCACTTTGTGCCGAAATATTCATGGATAATTTCGAAAAAAACTTTTCAAATCAAACAACAAATTAGTTAAATCTGTTCATTTTTCGAAACGCTATTTAGACGATATTTTATGCATATGGTCGGGAACATTAGAGGATCTCAAAGAATTCCTCCAAGTAATTAATTCTCTACACCGTAATAAAAATTTCACATTGGAAATTAACAAAGATTGTTTGAACTTTTTAGACCTAAAATTGTCCATAATAAACAACCTAATAGAAATAGACATATATAAAAAACCCACAACTACAGACACTATGATACCAGCGGATTCTTCCCGCCCATGGTCCCAAAAGGCTGCTGGTTTCATTTGGCTCATAGACCGGATGTTAAAACTTTCGCTAACACCTGATAACTATAAAAAAGAATTAAAAACTATTAAAACCTTAGCAAAAACCAACAGGTATCAAGAAATATTTATTCATAGGTTGCTAGTTAAAAAAATAAAAAAATAAACTTTAAACGCATCAACATAGGACTCAGCCACCCCACCACAAATGAATCAGTAGGTTTCCGTTATTTGCCATACATTGGTGAATTATCGGAAAAAGTTAGTAAAATTTTTAAACAAGAAGGTTTTAGAATAGCTTTTAGAAGTACGGGTTCACTAAAAACATCCTATCAAAACCTAAAGACAAAGTAGACAACTTGGCAAAAAGCGGGGTTTACCAACTCAATTGTAATGATTGTGATATTAAATATATAGGTCAAAGCGGTAGAGAAAGAAAAACGAGAGTAAAAGAACACTTGCCTAAATCGAGCAAATTTTCGGAATTTAAGGACCATCTAAAAGAAACATAACATAATTTCAATTCAAATCAAAATACAAGAGTGTTACATAGTTTCAACAAAGGGAAAGAACTAGATTGGTTTGAGAAATATGAAATTAAAAAATGTACAATTGAACATGGTGATAAATGCATTAATAATATAACAGATTTTGATCTACCTCCCATTTTAAATATGTACATAAATAATATTAAATGTCCAAATAATTAAATTAATTATTTTAACTGTTATTATTTTTATAATAATTTAATAATGTTAAGGTATTAATCTATTTTTGTAATCTTTTACGTTTAATCACTAATTTATAATTAATTTCTTACAGTATTTACTATTATAATAGTTACTTGTATTATAATTCCCGCTTTTCGCACGTTCAAATTGAGCGCCATTAAAAAACCAGATCCTCATTGGAACGTCGCGTTGGCGGGGGTATCAGCGGGTTCACTTTTGCAATTCATGTCGAGAGACGTGTTTCATGTTTGTAGAAACCCTTCAACCTGATGATGAGCTAAAAGGCTCGAAATCCGGATTGTTGCGAAACAACTTAATGTGAGCAGGAACTATCTTTTTAAAAAAGGATTGAACACTACACTGTCTCCATCAATCATAATTTCTATTTTTTTTCTGACCAATTCAACCGACTTTATAGTAAATACGTGTGCGAACAAACCCTTTTTGTATATTGAGCTTTTCAGCCACTAAAGATAAACTTACAATAAATTATTGCTTGTTTTTTTAAACTCAAGTTCTTATATTAATTTATCCTTACGGTAAAACCGGGCAAAAAAGCTAGTTTTTGAACTTATTAATTTTTGTATAGTACCATTATCTTGGACTTTCACCCAGAAAAGTTTTATCCGATGTTCGGACCTAGGGTATCACCTCAACGAAGTTCACCTACCCCGTTACACCTCTGGGTCGCAAGTATCTCCATAAGCCTTGTGGTCAGGAGATCGTCGTTTCCTAACCCAACTGAGATAGGCTTCAACGGGGGCTTACGGCAGCTAGGTCCCTACGTTTACAAAATATTATCTAGCCTAAAACTCACTTTTATAATACAGTCGCACGAATAGACACATTCACACTTGTGTACAGTACATAGGCGTGAATTTATTTCACATCTACGTGAAAACTGCTCGTTTTGATTATCTACACACGTATAATTAATCTAATCTCAATTAGGGTCGATAGGTTACTTTTATAAATATTCCACAATCGACCCTAAACACACACACAACAGGAGGGGCGCTGATAACGCTATATTTCACCATCATCCCTCATCACTTAGTCTAATAAATACACGCACCCAAATAAAGCTCTTAATCACAAAACACATAAAACATATTTATATACAATTTAAAAATAACAGACGTCCTCCCAAAAGCGGAAAAGAGGGGATCTGCTGGCCGACAACCATTCTTAAATTCTGCCACATGCCTACAAGATTTCTGTAAGGAGCCAAAGCATGACAAACTTCTATTTTGTGGGACACCTTGAGCAACCTTTCTCTGAATAAAGTGGCTTTGGCCCGGGAGTAGGGGTGCATGTGTCAATCGTGTGTGGCTGATTTTTAATCGGGTAAGGTCAATTCATCGTTTCCGGACTCAGGTTCAATTGTCAAGGAAGAGCTTCTAGGACAACCCCGCCGTCTGATGTTGCCATCTTTCTTTTTTACTGTTCTTTACCGCTCGCTTAGCGTCGGTGGTGCGGTCGGGAGTGTGGGACGTACCTTCCGCCGTCTGGTACCATTATAATTGAAAAATTATATTATTTACACTACTAGTTCTGTAATTATTTAATACAATAAGAGGCAAAAGAGTGGAAACTCTTTATAATTTTAATTGCCTCATAATCAATTCTCCATTGATTATCTTACAACTATATTTGGTCCATTTTAAAGGATTAGTGGTACAAAACAGTAAAACACGACTGGATTTCGTAAATAATCTTTTAATAGTCAATCTCTTCTTTTTTGTTTTTTGTGTTGTCAGAGTCATGATTAACTCATTGGCTCAATAATCCCCTGACATTCTCCCTTTTCACTTAGGCCTGGCCTAAACGGATTGTTCTAGGAAAAAAATAAACAGAGTAAGCTGGACATCCGTGTAGGAAAGTGCTTTTTCATTGATTAAGGATAGGGTAAGTTTATTACTTTATTAGCCCTCTATATTATTTTTGGCATTACCTTTACCTCCTTACAAAGGATTTAATTAATTTGGATACTCATCCAAAACATAGAATAGTAATTTTAATCAATGTTAAATTGTGTTTAATAAATGTTAAAAAAATGGATTTTTTTAAACCCTGGTTTTAAAAAAATGGCCCCTTGTCACAGTGTAAAGCTGCTTTTTAACTTTCCGGCGGTTTGATTTTTTTTTAGTTGTACTATCTTTATGTTTCAAATTAGTTCGAGTGATGGTTTTAAGTGATACTCGTGAGGCTGGAATCATAGCATTGTTGGAAGATGGAAAAAATAAAGCGTATTTGGACAAGGTGTTTAACATTCCCAGAACTAGTGTCCGAAGGGTGTTCAATCGCTACCAATACGCTGGAGGTTAATCAAGAAGGCATGCATCAGGTCGTCATCGTGTCACTTTTCAGAGGCCTGATCGTTTTATTGTTTCGAATGCACTTCGTCATCTACATTCTACCAATCAAGCAACGACTTCAACAAGTTAGAAATGTAAATGTCAGTAGTAAGGTGAAGGCTTTTAAAAGTTGTATTCGTGCGAGAAGGCCTTCCACTGGTACAGAACTTCTGACAAGACACAATACTGCTCAGTTAATTTTCGCAAGAAATCATATCAATTGGTCTGCGCAAGATTGGACTAAAATCGGAGTTTTCGGAGTAGTCAAGGTTTTGTTTGAGGTCTTATGACAACAAAGAGAGGGTTTGGAGGAGAACAGGAGAGCCATATATCCCCGCAACATTTTCACTGAGGTGGTGGAGTTATGGTTTGAGCAGGCCTTTCTATGGAAGGTCGCACAAACTTTATGTTCATCGAAGGCGGGATACATTGAAGATGGGTTATCAGAAGATGTTGGTCCTTATATGCCACTGTCGCCGGTTTTTTAGTTACGCATGACGATGCAAGGCTCCATACAGCTAATAGCATTGGTGACTACATAGAACGGACTTCAATTTAATGTATGGGATGCCTAGTATATAGCCCGGATTTTACCCTTATCGAACAGCTTTGAGATGAGTGGTCAAAGAGGGTAAAAAGTCGCACAGTGCTACCAGATAATTTGCAGGAATTCAGAATAGCGCTGTTGGAGGAGTAAGACACAGCACTATTTTCAAAACCTCATAAAATCGTTGTCGGATGCAAGCGGGGAATACTTCATACAAAATTGATTATTTTCTTCGTTGTTTCTGTAGCAACATATTTTTCTCAGTTTAAAGTTTAATTTTATCTTCTAATAATTTTATTATTCTTATATTTTTCATTTAAAATATCCAGTAAACAACAAAAATTACAAATTATAACTATTGTAAATTTTTTTTTTTTTTAAACAAAAGCATCACAGTGGCCACTTTTTTTGCCTCTCAGTGCGTATACAAAGTTTACAATTTGGAAATATGCATAACAAAACAAGAAAGACATTCCACATTGTTTAAAACCGTCTGAGGGGCATAGCACGTAAACTTAAAAAAGTAAAATCTCTCATCTAAGGATTTACAATGAATATTTATAATTAGTATTTATAAAATATTTACTTTCTTCCAAACTTTCATGAGAAAGTAATAATAAAACAATTTAATCATAATAAACTAAATACCATTTTCATATATATATTTATTTATTTAGCATATTTATGATTACACATAGTGTCATTTCAAAAATAAAGTGTTGAAAAGGTTTGTATAGTCTTAACCAAATAGACCAATCACCTCGAAGAAACGTGTAGACAAATTAATACATTTGTTATTATGCTTCTTCACATTTACCTAAGGGCCTTTGATAGGATGGATTAAATGTACATGAAATCTGATGGCTTGGTGGAACTCAACAGTACAATTCTGAATTTGCAAAAAGTTCGTACTAGATTTTTTGTATAGAGTTAGTTGAGTATGCACATCCTAAAAAAATATTTCAATTCTAAATGTCTTTGTTCCAAGTCTTCTGTGAAGTTGTGACAATATGTCAATTAGGTGTTAAAATAGTACACCTATCTATCTTTTAAGTAATTTGACGGGAGAAGCCACAGGTCTCACACCATTACAATGCAGACTCACGCACTTGACTAAAGAAAACCCTTAAGCCTTAGCCTTTTCAGTGTGTAATCCTAATGCAAGACATGACATTAATTTAACAGAATGCTTTAAAAACTGCATAAATCTTTAAGAAAGTCATCAGGCAAATTGTCAAAATTTCCAACCTAAGTCACTAATTGCCACGACTACCTCACTTTCTTTGTGTTGTGAGGTGTTCCGATCCCGCTTGAAATAATTCAATAACAATCTTTTATTCCAATGTAACCATACTGCCCAGGTCGTATCAATATTTTCCATCCTGAGAACCCGCCTCATCACCATATACAAAGATGTCCTCCAGTCCTCCAGACCACTCTCATATTTAGTATCAGCGGTGGCTGGTTTATAACACTCTTCTATTAACGAATTTGTAAAAAAAAAAAATGATATAATAGACCTCTTAAATATATGCCTACTATCTAATTATTGTAAATTCAATAATAAATTTTACGAAATGAAAGGGTTACCAATGGGGTCTCCATTATCCCCACTTTGTGCTGAAATATTCATGGATAATTTCGAAAAAAATCTTTTCAAATCAAAGAACAAATNATAAGGCCAATTAAAAAAAAAAAAATTAAAAAAAAAAAGCGTCATTGAAAAAAAAATCAGCTGATAATTGGAACGTCGCGTTGGCGGAGGTATCAGCGGTTTACTTTGGCAATTCATGTCGAGAGACGTGGTTGTAGAAGTCCTTCAACCTGATGATGAGGTAAAAGGCTCGAAATCCGGATCGTTGCAAAACAACTTACTGTGAGTAGGAACTATCCTTTTAAAAAGTATATAACACTCTTTTTCCGGGGGCCTGATCTTGTTTATGAACAAGAATGAATTTAAGAATACAAAAACGGGATTTTTGAAAGGTTGAATTTTAGAACATAGGCGCCAAAAAATCTACATTTTATGTTGTAGAATCACCACCAGAAATATTTAACAGTATATATTGGAGTTAATTTTTTTTAACTAGGAACCCTTAACACTAAGCCGTAGATGCTTATATTCGTTAACTTTGTAAATTAATAATTACATGTTTTTTTAAAATTTATTTATTATTTATATTTTTTAGTGAGCGGTTATTGTACTAATTTACTTTATTCGAGTCATCTTCAGGGCATTAAGTGTGGTGTCATATTAGATTTGTGTGAAATTGTTGTAAAAGTTCGAAACGTCGGCAAAATAATGAACGAAAAGTGTTTTTCTAAACTACCTCATTCTTGACCGCCCCTCATGACTCGAACAAATTATTAATAATTATAGTTTTGTTGTGTTGAAGGAGATGATATTACATTCCTGTAAAACAAGGACCAAAGGGACGGCGAGTTTTTCCTTTAATTGACCTTATTCCTTACAGATTTTAAACGTACAATCATTTGACTGCACTAACAAAGAAAATGTCATTCAAATGTATAGAGTTCGCCTAACTTACCCCACAGTTTGAAATTATCCTGTTTGGAAGTTATTCAAGGAAAATAGGACGATTTCGAACAAGCAGGAGACAGCATTGCTATTCCGGGGTTAAATGGCGGTGACAAATGTAGTTCGGAAAATGTCTCCGCCGGCCAATAACTTGACCATTAGGGAAACCTTTGTCTTCGTAAGGCGGCGACATTCTGACCCAGATTCGCTCCTTGCTAGGAGGCCGGGTGGTGGTAGACGAGACAGCTCACAAGGAATTTCGCTCCGAGGAAATCTTAGCAATTCCTACCCTCGCGGGACTATTTGCCTGTAGGGAAAATCGCCTCTCGGCAAGCCGTTTATTCAATTTCCGCCTTGGGTTGAACTCTGTTAAAAATTATAATCCCCGGGCCTTACAGAAAAACACAAAACAAACAACAGCCAACGCAATAAAGAACAAGAATGCAGAATTGGTAAAGAGGGGAGGGCTGAGTTTTATTAATGTTTCAAAACGAAACTGAAGCATGCCATAGTGCCGTTGTAGTAATGAGATTTAATTTTAATAATGTCATTTAAGTAATGGACTTAAATAAAACTCATTATCAATCTCATTTTAATGGAACAATTTCAAACAACAAAACATTTTTTTTATCTTCTGCAGGCCTATAATAAAGTATTTAATTTCCTTGTTTTTATATTCCATAGACAATGATTTTAAGGAATGCATTCTATTGAAACCAAAATTTTGTACAGTAAGAATGGTACGTTGTTAAACTTATCTCTCTAAAATATTAAAAAAGTTTGAGAGAGGAGAGAGAGAGAGAGAGAGAGAGAGAGAGAGAGAGAGACCGACAGAAAGAAGGACGTAGAAGAGTTTAATGGTGTAAAATGTGAAAAAGATAGGGCAAGAGTAAATGCAACGTTTTAAAAGAAGTGTTCAATTCCTCTCACTATTTTCTTGGTTTGAACTTAAAGAAACCATGACATTTTATACCTCGTTGGAAAGAAGAACGGACTTTCTCTAAAATAAGCCTAATTGAAAATTTGTACATTGCTGTCAGAACTTATTTTAATACAGAATTTAGCCACTTTTTCGGATTAAAATTGTGTAAGATTTCCCGCGAGAACTATAATTTTTACATAGTATTCAACAACTAGTTAAGATAAAAAATAATGTTTAAAAAACTGGTTACAATTCGCTAAGTTACCATAGTTTTCTTACCATAAGATCTCACGAGGCAGCGTGAGTAGCGGAATTGTGCGAATCGGAAAATTATATGCTCGAAATGAGAAGCGATGCTGCATCAGTAATGATGCAAAATAGATTGAGGTATTTCTTTGTTTATTTGATAATGAGTGGAGAAGTAGAAGTGCCGATGCTTTGGGAACAATTTAAAGACCAATTAAGCGAACAGTCTAATGAATCTACTGCACTGTCTATTATTCGAGATCTGATTGAAAACGAAGAAATAACATTGAATCAGTACGGCCTACCTGAAAATATTGAATGAAATTGCGATCACCGAAGATCTATACAGTTATGATCATTTATATAGTCATTTATGATGAAATGTATACAAAAATGAATCCAGATCAGTAAAAAAATTTCGATACCATTAAATGTGCCGTAACTTAGGAAATTAATAGCTCTCAAAATATGTTGTTTGTTGACAGATCAGGTGGTACCAGTAAGATAGTTTTATACATATCTGCAAGGATTTGGACAAATAGTGGCAACCATTGCTAGGACATGCAGTTCTTCTCTCATAGGGCGGACAGGACATCAAACATTTGGGTTACCGTTAAATTTAGTTGAAGACTTCGTCACACTGAATTTGTCACGTAAAATGAACAGGCACTTCAAGAAACAGACATTTTCATCTTGGGTGAAGCTTGGATCATGTATTAACCTTTGTCGAAGGGACATATAGAGATGTTTTTAATGACGATCGTGCATTGCTGGAAAAATTTTATAGTGGGTAGTGATATTCTACAGGTTTAACCACTCGTAAAAATAGGAGGCAGGAGATAAATTTATGAAGCTATGGTTATGTAATAGCTTTCAGCAAATCAAATTCTCCAAAAACATGGATATTGATGAGGAGTCCGTTGAATTCTCAGAATTATTCGATTTGATATCGGAAATAATATCATAAATACTTGGAATAACCCAAGAATTATTATGCGATAATTTAATTGAACAGTTTGATCCATTAAATTTTTTTGAGGAAGAAATGAGTAATAAATCTATATTAGCTGCTAAATGATGATGTGAAAAAAATCAATCATCTTATTGTGAAACCAGTACCAGGGGAAATTGTTTTCTAAATTCTAAAGAAATAAGTGTCTTTCATATAGTTCATGCTGACTCAACAGCTGGTGACTAAGCCGACAATCCGACAATCAAAAGTTAAATTTAGAGAATCCCATTGTAATTTTACAATCAATGACCCTTCAGGCCTGCCGTCTGTAGAACTGCACTTAAAAACAGGTTATATAGATATGCTATTGGGAAATTTATGCAAGGGATTTGATTCGTGAATGGGAACCGTTCGATAATAAGAAAAATTGATAAAACGATACAGCACAGTAAAATATTAACTGGGAATCAAAAGGGAGATTCACAACCCTCGAATATATTTAGATACACGAGGAGACACCGAAATGCCCTTTGTTTTGGAAACGGTCGCAGTTCCCAGTCCGTCTAGTATTTGGTATGACCATTTGTGTGTTTTGTGAAAATAGGTTTGATTAAAAATTCAGAAAACATATTATTTACACATGGACAATTATATGTAGTCCTGTCGAGGTGTACGAGAAAGTTGAACATTAAAATCGAAAGGAAATTAAAAGAAAAATGAAAAAAAAAAAATATTATTTTCGTCGAAGTGTTGGACTAGTGTACATGTCATTTTTCTAGCAAAGTTGCCAAAAATTGAAAGGGGCGGATGTTTTTGAGTTGCCCTTTTTGACTTATTTAAAAAAATATTATAATAATATGATAACGAGCGAAGTGAACAGGGGACGGAGACCGGTAGTATTTATAAAAAACAAGTATTATTGTAGAGTGTGTGTGTGTGTGCGTGCGCGTGCGTGTGTACGTATGTGCGCGCGCGTGAGTGAGTGTGTGTGTGTGTTTGTGTGTGTGTGCAACTTTTTTACTAAGTTGTGCATTTATAGAGAAAACCAAAGTGGGCAATTCTAAGTTGAATAAGTTTTAACGATTAGGTAAATAATTCTTTCTTAACATCGATATATTTTTGTGCTACATGCACTTTGTTTTGAGTGACAACTTTCACGTCATGCCTGGAAGTCTGCATGGTTTGAGGTCCGTTAGGTTATGGTTCCTTAAGGTTAAGTTGGTTTAGGGTTAAGTTAGGACGGTCACTGTTTGGATTTCGTTAGTTTTCGTTAAGGAAGAGAGATATGAAGTTCTATCGCCCTCAATTTCGTTTATAATAAACACAATGTTAATTATAATCTAATAGGTCTTTTTTTACAATAAGGTAAATAATTCAATTTGTAACATGAGGGTTTTAGGTCAAGATATTATTTTATTGAACTCTTTCAACGATTTCTCGATAATTTATTAAATAATATTACGGAGGTTTGGCATTTATGACTTTTGGGCTGGATGGTGTGATTAATTTGGAAAAAAAGGTTTTAAATTTAGAGAGCTAGCGATAGACGTCAATGATAAAGGGAAACAGCGAAATCAGATAGAAAATGCTTAGGTTTAAAAAAGGCATGTGTTGGAGGCTGAAATGACCTAGCTGTTGACAGCCATAGAGTTGCATAGTCAAAACCTAGGTGAAGTTATTCTGATCTAGAAATAAATCACAAATCAACTGAGCTTATGTAAATCAGTAATCAGCAAACCTAATAATAAGAATATAATATAAAATAAACAGATGTAATTTAAATCAAAATACTAGGTAATAATGTATCTTGAATCTAACAGGTATTTTTTCTAATATAGCAAAGATCTTTTACGATGTTATACACACTTCTTGAAAGTGCTCATGAGTTTGGAAATATTATATGTTATGAGTATGCAAATTTACGCTATAAACATTCTGTTAAACCGGGAATTCACTGGTTAAAAGTACTCGCCGTCATCTGAGCAGGTTTAAATATCAATTATTCCTATAATCCTTTTGTAAGAATTTCATGCAGATTTGACATTTCTTTAATATTAGGATTTAAATTTTAAGCAATGAATATTTACAATCACTATAGCTATTATAAGCAAATAACACAATTTTTTTAAATTACATTATTATTTGGCGTTTAAAAGTATACACATCATAGTGAGTATCTCTTTTAATTCTTAGAGTAAATGCATACCCAAGTTTTACATTTTCTTTCTCAACATACAATATTTTTATTAGTTTATTTTACTTTTTTTTAAACCAATCTCAGTAATAGGGCACTAGAGAAATCTCAGATATGCTAAGCGGTTATAACATTCTTTGAGAAATCAAAAAAAAACTTACCATGAAATACAATATATTTTAATAAAGACTTTTGTACATTACGTTGTAAAATATATAAGTTCAAGGAGACCGAAATCACAATAATTAGGCGACGAACTAGACAACCGAGAGCTCTGACTCGGAAGTGTAGGGTATTATCAGACAGTTGAAAACAGTTCCACATTTGTTAGGAATATTGTACGGACAGATACAACCATCTCAGAATTAACGGCATAATTTCTAAATCTAGTGTTAAGTGTAGAATGATAGATGGCCTGTTAACAATGTAGATAAAAAACATTTCGGATGCATAAGTACACACCCGAATCAGCAGAAACTAGCATGGTGTGAATGACAGGTTGAGATTCCTTCACCTAGGAGAGGGAAAAGCCAAGCCCTGCAGGATAAAAACAAAACTTTAGAATCAGACAAAAGGCGTAAGGCTGAACCAAAGGGTCGAGATATTGAATATTGCTCAGTAGACCAATATTGGTCCCATTGCGTAAGGTGGTAAAAAGGCCATGTTCCTTTGACTTTAACCTTTACGACGAAGCACAAAATTTTAGTGACGCATTTACAAATTTTGTGTTGTTTACTCATTTTAAACACAACGTCAACATATTAACCAAAGCACCACTCTCTGACCCGCAGGCGTTAGGCTGAGGGTTTACCATTCTGAATGACTGGCGAGTCGCGAAGGTTTAGCATTTCTAGCGCCTTTCAATTGAATTCTTACACAGCAGGTCCATTTATTTTTTTTTTTAATTTTATTTTACGTATTACATTAATTTTTACTTTTACGTATTTTGGGCAGTTATTTTTAAAGTAATAGGATGGAGCAAAAACAGTAAGATACTCACGGAGACCCTAGCAAAGCGTTGAGATCTGATTAAAACTTTTAAGCTTAACGATGAACTTCTTGATAGTAATGGAGATTTCTCAACAGCCCAATATTGGTCTTTCGACGTAAGGTCGTTAAGAGACAGACTCGTTATATAAACGTGTTGGATAATTATTTAATAAGGTGGAAATGGCTTTGCAGGTAAGACCGACACTTAGTGAGGTCGATCAAAAGAAAAGATTGGCATTTGCAAAAGCCCCCCCCCCAGCCAGAATTATTAATTAATTATATATTATTATTATTAATTTTTAAGGGCGTTTTAACGGCTAAGGTCATTTCACGCCCTAACATCCAAACCTTCTATCTTAGGTTAGCTATATCTCTTCTGAGTGCTATAAAGCTCTGACTCCAAACATTCACTCGTAAACTAATTTATCCTATTGCCATCCAAGCTTTAATTTTTCTTTTTAAAATTCTTAATTCGGAAGGCCAAATGTATACAAAATTCCCATTTTAAATTACATATAAAATTTATTTCTGTTTCTTTTTTGATTAAAATTGTGAATTTTTGTTCCATAATTTAAACATTTCCCATAGGCTTTTATAGCTAATAATAAAAATAATAATAATAATGGAGTCAGACTAGCAACGGTCTCAGCATGAGTATTGGCTCATCCTTATCCTTTTATTCTTCCATTATTATTATTATTATTATTTATTATATATTATTATTTCTTCTCTTTAGTGGTGAAAGCAATTCAATGTTTTGGATGTGACTGGTTCCTAATTTGTAAACCAAACTTTTCTATAGTTAATGATTAGTATATAGCAACTCCTTCGAGTTTTCTCCTGTCTAACTTTCACAATACATTTATCCAATTTCGGTAATCATTCCATCATTTCATTTCTCGCTTAATCATGATTTTATTGCGTCTGGTAGCTCTGCAGTTCGTCCGATTCTCCCTTCGTTTTTTTATGGAACTGAGAAGTAGGTTTATTTGAGCTTATTATCCACATTGTAGGTTCTGAGCCTATAAACTGTCAGATCTGTTGTCAGTTTGTCTGATTCTTAACTTTTTATATTTATACCCTGTTGCCGAAGGTATTGTGTAGTTTTTGCCCTTGGTGTTGGAAATTTTGAATGAACTCATCGACGATTTTGGGTGTGATCTTTTTATTGTTAATGCTTTAAGGCTGCTTGGATGTCGGATCTACTTTATTTATTATTGATCCAAAATGTTTAGTTCCTATAAGCTTAGAGCAGTGGTGAAAGGGACATCCCTTCGATTTGCTCGTCAGTATATACGCCGCAACCCTTGTCCTATGGGTATTAATTATTTTTTTAACCAAACTTTCCACATTTGATATATTTCTGTGAAGATATATGAATGAATAC
The DNA here is from genome assembly GCF_000648675.2 of Cimex lectularius. Classification (NCBI taxonomy): domain Eukaryota; kingdom Metazoa; phylum Arthropoda; class Insecta; order Hemiptera; family Cimicidae; genus Cimex; species Cimex lectularius. Next base: position 180,277 of record NW_019392874.1, on the reverse strand, counting down.
AACACAATACCCAACGAACTTGTCCATTTTCCATAATTTAAACAACTTAAACACTGAGATAATCTTCAGAAAAGCATCAATATCAATACAGCCAACTTTGAGCAAGGTTACTTCCCGTGTTTAATAAAATTACAAACTTACTTCATTAGCGAAGAAAGTGAAAACAAAAAGGGCCGAGAAGCCCTATGCTAATTAAAGTTGTCCTATCAGACTGACCAGCATTCGGGGTCCAAACGGCAAGCCCCTTTCGACTAATTATTCGAGGGGTTTCTTCCTCAAATCGCTTTCCCAAATGCGTTCAGTGCCTCTTTATTTTCTAGGGTATTGTTTTCTCTGAAGACAATTACAAAACTAAATCCCCGGGAAGATGATATATCTTTGAATTTTTATCTCAAAAATCCGCTAGATTATATTTTTTATATATGCAAACAAGGATAAGATCAAAAACATTGAGATAAAGTGAACTTGCGTCCTCAGAAAAACCAACTACCAAATAAATACATATCGTATATCCTAAAAATATCCTTCCTGAGCGTCGGTGGCCTCTCTCTCTCTCTCTCTCTTTCTCTCTCTCTCTCTCTCTCTATATATATATATATATATATATATACCGTTGCGGCCATCGACGCTCACATTGATATGCTTAAAGTAGATTTAAATATAAGCAAAAAGGAGATCAAGTGCGGTCTGTTGTGACGTAGCATTTAGAATAAATAATAGTAATAAAATTTTCTAGCATTGTATGAATTAATTTTTTTTCACATCCGACCTATATTTGTAAAATGTAAACAATGTTTATAAATCTTAAGGCCTGAAGATGATCTCAATAAAGACCGAAACCTTGGCATGATAAACAAAAATGTTTCTACAACCAAATAAAATAAAATATAATAATAACAAAAAGTCATGGTATGGTATGGTGGAAAAGGATACTAGGAAGCAGGGTTTGTATTCCCCAGGCACTGCAGCCTTCTGGCTTATTGTACCTTGCTAGTTCCTTAGTTCAGTCAATAGACTCAATCCTTCTTAGAAGTATCAGGTTGATTTTAACTACTACAGTTGAAGTATCAGACTGTTGCTGCTGCAATTTGATTCCCTGTCTTTTCCGTACGTTAGGTTAAACCTCCATTGCGCTGTTGCTTGGCATTCGAAGATGATATGAGTGGCTGTTTCCTCCTTCTCATTACATAATCTGCAAATGGGATCATCGCTGTATATACACATGTTGTGTAGATGCTCTCTCAGATACAAGTGACCGGTTAGTAGTCCCAGCACTCCTCTGAGTTTTGCCCTCTCCAATTGCAGCAGTGTTTTTGCCACTCTCGGTGAGGGTTGTTTCATCATAAGTTTACTATGTCTAGCACCGCGAGAGTTTAACCACTTCTCTTTTTGTTTTGCTTGGATCCATTCTGCGATGTAGAATTCTATATTTGATTTTGTTATCCCAAGGTTCGGGGCCTATGTATGGTCTGTCAGATCCTCCTCTGGCCAGTCTGTCTGCTGTCTCGTTACCCAAAATTCCCCTGTGCCCTGGCACCCAAGATATCATCAGGTTGTTGTGTTTCCCCAGGTTTGGGAGATTTTGGATGCACTTCACTGAATAATTTTGATACGATTCTTTTACATGTTAATGCTTTAATAGCTGCTTGCCTATCTGATCTTATGAGGATTTTATGTCAATGTAACCTCTTTTAAGATTTTCCAGGGCACAAGCGTTGATGGCATGTATTTCCGCTTGAAAGACCGAAGTGTACTTCCCTAATGAGTTTGATTGCTCATGTTTTGGGCTTGTACAGAAAATGCCTGATCCGGTTCCTTCGTTTGTTTTGGAGCCATCTGTGTACCATATCATTGTTGAGACTATATAGGAAATTGTGAAGATTGTTTCCGGGATCATGTAATCAGTCCACTTTTCTAATAATGGGTGTTTGATTTTGTTGATTATGCAACCATAAACAACAAAATATGCCCGAATTGTTTAGTTCCTTTCCAATTTAATTGTTTCTGGAGCCTGAGTGAGCTTTTCCTAGCCTCTCCTTGTATGAATATTTCTAGTGGAGGTAGATTTAGCAAGGTTTCTAATGCGTTTGTAGGGGTTGTTCTCATTGCCCCTGTGATACATAGGTTTGCTAGTCTTCGTATCCTGCCTAATGTTTGGGTAGCTACTTTTTGTTGAGCTTTGTTCCACGAGATTAGTGATCCACAGGTTATTCTGGGTCTTATTACTGCCAACAGTCATTATCTATTATTAATTAATCTTTATGTAATGTATTGGTTGAAATGAAAAAGTTATTGTCACGTGCGGGATCCACTAATTTTTTTCATATCAACCATTCGCTTACATATAGATTAATTAATTGAAAGAATTTATTTGGTCAATTGGACCACGAAATATAATGGATAACTATTATGGAAAAACGTATCTCATTGTGTGCCCATCTATGAAAAATCATTTGATTAAATTTTCATATGCAAGTTTGGGACTATATGATAAACATTAATATCTGAGGAAAATTTTCCTGTCGTATGTAGTTTAAATTTGACAGGAATTCAAAATTTGAAAATATTGTGGAATTTATGTGTCGTAAAATTGTTTCTCACATAAACTCTACATTATTTTCAAAATACCCTTTTGCTACAACTATTTCAATATATGGAGTTTATGATTCATAACATTTTTTATCAAAATAGGTTGATAAGTTTTAGAGAAAAGAACGCCTTTATGCGTGAAACTATGGGAAAATGTAGATAAGAATTTGGCAGTATAATTAAAATTAATTGAAACCTTTATGTGAGAGTTTTTGGAATGGGATCATATCGCAAGGCGAAAATTTTGAGATCATTTTGGACAGTGATGTAGAGGCGTTGTAACGAGCATTGACAATTTTCACTTGATTGGAAACATTGGTTGCACTGCATCCCGAAGAAACATGTTAAGGGGAATCGGCCATCGGTGGGACTCAATATTATTAGGCTAAGGGGCGAAGATATCCCGAGATTATCAGTTATTATTAGACAGATTGTGAATGTGTAGGTAAGTCTTCGGCATTGTGGTTAGAATTGAATTTTTTCAGACAAAAGGAATGTTGAGTTCCTTGTGGAGAAGGAGGCTAGTGACGTAATAAATTTGACAATTTGTCAGAGGACTCGATTATACATTGCGTACACTGCGTCCTGTAGAAACCTGTTGTAAAGACAAACTAGCCATCGCTGGGACTCATATCAGAGATTAAGGAACGAGGAGGACTCGAGATCATTGACATTTCTCATGGCAATTTATATAACAGAATGTACATAAAAAAATATGCAAAACACACTGTTAACATAGTTATAAATGATAAAAAGACAAATATCTAAGGTAAAGTATTTTGCTAAAGTTTCATATTGTTTAAACGCTTGTTGGGATTTGTAACAATCCAGTAGTTTGACCAGAGGAAAGCTTAAATCGTTGCAAACCATGTGGATATTTCCCACCCGATGCGAATTGCGTCGTCTATGATTATACTGATATTACATTGGAAGACGTGATGTGCATCTAATTCGCAGCAGTTGCTCGTGAATAATTTCTGGGACTTTTCCACTGCCTAAAACTGCAGGCGAAAATTGAGGTACTATTACGAAAAACATTGTTTACTTTAATAGCTCATATATAAATCTACCATATATAATATATATATACTATTTGAGCGTGTATTTTCTCAAGATATGTTAGTTTTTAAACATTAATATTCACATACAATTTTTACATTTCTGATATCGCAAACCGATTTATTTTCTTGTAAACTGTTAAATCAGATTTTCTATTTTGTTATAATCAGATAGTTACGGCGTGGGTGGATAATTGAGTTGAAGCACATGAACGGAAGGTGTTTAAAAAGGGGGGAGGATTAGGATGATCTCGCGAGAATAGGAAAAGAGGCTTAAACAATACCTCATCCAACTACGTGACTTTCTACTCAACTGATTACTCACCCTACTTTCAAGACAAACCGCCCTAGGGGACGAGGAAAAAATTGTCCACAAAAATGTTAATACCCATAGAGAACGTCTCTAATTTAAATTCATAATGCCCCGGAGTTGGGGAGAGTTGAGCAATTGTTAAAAGAAAGATAGTTATCCACATGAAAAAATAACATACGCAGTTATGACTAATTTTTCCGTAATTTAAAAAATAATTACACCTTATAATCTCCAAAAGATATCGTTCATTACAGAACGGAAACTCGACCTTTCTCCTCAGGAGTGCTAGGCTATGCTGTCGTCGCTGTAATTCCTTTCATTGTGTTTTCTTTCTATCCAGTTTATGCCTACATTGCGAGGTTGCTTTGCATTCGAAAATGATGTTGGTGGCTGTTTTTTTCTCCTCATTCAATAACAAACCAACGGGGCCATAAATGAATACACTCAAGTTGTGTATTCTAGGAGTTTAACCCTCTCTAACTGCAGAAGTGAATTTGGTTCAATTGTTCGAACCGTAAGCTTACTATGTCTAGCACCTCTAGAGTTTATCCACACTTTTTGTCTTTTTTGGACGTTTCTATGTTTGTTTTAGTTTTGTATTTGCCTTTTCATTACCTCAAATTCCTTTTTGTCCTGGTAAGTAACCAAGATATCATCAGATTATTGTGTTTCCCCTGTTTTGTAGATTTTGTGTGCAGCTACTACTAAATTTGATGTAATTTATTTTACATGTTACTGCAGTACAACCTTTTCTAAAAGACAAGCGTTGATGGCCTTTATTTCAGCTTGAATGACAGTGGTGTACTTGCCCGATGAGTTAATATCATACGACTTTTAATTCTTTTTCTACTGATGTAATCAAATGCATAATATAATTAATATTGTATGATATTTGAGAAATTTACGGGAAAAATTGGTGAAAGTTGGAAATAGTACGTAAGATGGAATAAAATAAAATAAAAATACCAACATAAATAAAATGAAATAGAATAGGTTGAGAATCAGACTTTAGGCAATAGAGAATTTTCAGTCATCGTTAATGTGCAGAAAAAGCTTCTGAAGTATTGACGTATGTTGGTACACCCTGTATATAGAGCTAATGTAACTTCATTACGGTTATCTCGGTTTTATATCGGCTACCCTTACATCTGAGTTTCCTTGGAAACATTTTCTTTTCGACACGCATTTGAAGTGTTTGGTTTACGATAATGCATTATTTTCCTGACATCCAATAATTGCCATATGTAGTTTTCTTGTATTCTTCGAGAATAACTAGTGAAAAGCAGGTGTATTACAGTGCCTTGTAGTACTCCAGCTTGGATCGCATTAAAGTCGAGGCATTGTCGTGGTTAATTCGAAAATACCTTTCCGCAAGTTAGAATTCGATAATTTTTTATAGTTAGTGAAAATGTTAAAATCTAGTGGTACAACACGACTTTTCATAAGGCTATATTTTGAAGGTTCACGATGCCACTCTTTGCAGAAAGTAAATATTCACATCGAAAATTGTAAAAAAAAAAAAAAACCATAGACGGAAAACACAATAATCCGAACCTGGCAAGGGAATGGCCATTTCCCTTCAACAGTGTTTTAGAACAACGGGATATCCCGCCATTCGTGTTGAATGTGAGAATCCCATATTGCCGTTATAAATGCTGGCACTCTTATACTCCAGAGGGAGATCTTGTAAAAAAAAGTACGCCTTGATAAAAATAAAAATGGAAAAGCGCTTGTATAAAAATTTAATTCTTCTGGGGGGGGGGGCAGTTGGCACATTGCTTACTTTTCTTGTTCAACTGCAAGCCTCATCAAAACACCCACATACTATAAGTCTTGTTGTTTATTTTAAATCTATCTCTTGCAATCCATCGAGTCATAAGTCAAAAAACGAGTATAAAATTATTATCTGAAAAGATGGTAATTCTGTACGTTGCCCTAGTTCATTGAAATATTCAAACCCCTAGTTTCATGCCCTAACGATAAATTTTGCGTGTTGAGGCAAATATAACGGACAAGTAGGGCCATCAGAAAAGCTATTTTATTAAGTAATATGTTTAAAGTTCGTACCGATCACATTTTTATTCACGAATAATATGAATCCCGGTAGGGAAAAGTAGATGAAAAAAGTTCAATTATTGACTGCCAAGCTTTCGGTCTATTTTATGTCATATTCAAGAAAAAACAAACTCAAAGGTAAAGGGTAGTATAGTTATTATTATGTAGTAAAAACTAAATAGAAACTCTAAATAAAAACAAAGCTCTGTACGCCCATTTAGCTGTATTGTGCGAAACATTTATTTTACATGGCTGGCCACATGTGACCTGCATTTTTAATGTTTGCTTTTACCAAAAGCCCAAGTTGTTAACACAAGAGCAATTTTAAATTAATACGGAGCTTTTGATGTACGCAATTCTTACCACGTTTGTACCTCTATGACGAGATCACCTTATAAAACAATCAACCACCACAAAGAAAATAGTGAATCGATCTATTACGGAATTTTTCTGCCAACGTATATATATGTATAGAAAATGGACTCCACAAATTCCTGAAATCTCTCTTTTTTTTTGTAAATCCTGACGTCCATTATTTATATGCCCATTTTACAGTCTCTAAACACGCCNTATATATATATAGGCGTGTTTAGAGACTGTAAAATGGGCATATAAATAATGGACGTCAGGATTTACAAAAAAAAAGAGAGATTTCAGGAATTTGTGGAGTCCATTTTCTCATATGTCCAGTCGGGCCTTCGGCTCCCGGTATCGCTAACAGTCAATAATCGTCACGTGAAAACTACGGTGCGACTCTATAGTCGCAAAAATTACTGAATCGGTTACAGTTGCAAAACTACTGATGGAATATAGTCGCAAAACTACAGAATTGTTATCACTGATTTAAAGATAGGATGATACAAACTTCCCCGTTGTATCTTTACTATAGGCAGCAGTAGTGCTGGTGGGAAAACGAACTACCGGCATGTGGCGTGAACGACGGCCGTTCGATTTAGCCAAACGATCAAAACTGAGAAAAGTGAGAAAAGGTGAACACCTCAAAAACCGAGTTTCTTTTACAGGTACATATACACAAACAATTATAAATGATTTAATATATTACTAAATATTGTTTTACCGAACTCGGTCAGTTTAAATTAAATGTGATACGTAGTGCTGTTGTTTTATTAACATCTTAAATTTTACAAAATGTAAGGTTAAAAAGTTCCGTATTGTTCAGCTTTTCATTGTATTGTAATTAAATCAGATGATTTTGCTGTAATGAATTATGTATGTTTAATCTTACATTCTGCTTTTTTGTCATTGCTGTTGTAGATTAAAATGACACAAACTTTTGTCTCTTTTGAACTGTCACTTCGGACTCATAGTTAATATTTTTAAATTATATAAACAATTTACGACTTGTTTAAATGTGAATCATCAATTTGACAGAGAAAAAAATTTATATAACTTATATATACATAGATATAAATTATATATAAAAATTATGTACGGAATTGAATTATATTTTTCAGGTTTTTTTAGGAACTGTTTTAGGATTGCGATGTGGGATGAAATGAACCAGCTGTTTGCAAGCTCCTCGAGTTTTTTTAAATGTTTTGGTAGTTCATTACTTTTCAATTTTTTTTTTCGTTATGAACTATGCATATTAGCCATGTGACAATTCATATATGTCTGTTCAAATTTGGGGGGNTAAATTAAATATATATTTAAGTGCATGTATTTATGCATATAAATAATATATATATGTGTGTGTGTGTGTGTGTGTGTTCCAGATAATGTGTTAAATAACACGTTTTATTATTCCCCTGGGCAACGCCTGATTATAAAGCTAGTTCTACGTAATTAACATTCATCTGCAGTTTTAAAGGAAAATGTTTGTTTAGCTTTTCTATTTTTTTAACCAAACAGTTATATTTTTTAAATTTATTGTTGACGTGTTTGAATTTGGACCGGTTGTCATATGTAGTTTACTTCTACCACTTTCCTTAGCTAGATCAAATTGAAATTGATGGAGAAGGCTAATCCATCTTGTTTAAGATGTAAGGAAAAGACAAGTGACATTCCCTGTCCATTTGGTGGTTCCTTCGGAAAAGATCCTCGTTTCGGATTGAAACCGTCTGTGATCCATTGCTGGCGTGTCTATAAAACTCCAAGGCCGTTCGAATGTCAACTAATTTCTCAACATTGCTATTAGAAACCAATTTTCTTAACTTTTCCTAAAAAGCGCGAGAAGCAGATAAAATATATATGTAAGAAAATAGTGAGGGAGAAAAAGTTTGTATATGTGGTGACAGGAGAGAGGACAAGCGTGTGAAAGAGAATGATTATAAATGTGGATGAGGATATGAGAGTGTTTGCACGAAATATATAGATAATGAGCGCGAGATGGCAAAAGATAAATATAATATTGTGTATAGATTGGGTGAAGACTGCGGGATGGAACCGTTCCAACTGGTGGTAAATGCGAAACTCCTTTGCCTTCTCTTCCAGTATTTCACAGTTCGGAACCCCTACGAACCGCCCATATGCTTCACCAACCCCACATATAATCACATACATATTCTCTTACTTCCTTGCCCTTCTCCTCGCAAATTCACCTTCCCTGCCGCAAACACTCTCCCTTCCCCTATCAATAATACCACCCCTACTACCCAACGCTTAAATAATTCTCCTATAAAATAATACCAATGTGCCTTGAAAATTAAATCCATTTATTATTGAAAGCCTTTTTACAGCAGGGGAAAACATTAGGGCGGCTATATATTCATTAGTTGTTGTACATTATTGTTATTGTTAAATCTTCGGTTAGAAGTTATTATCACATCAAACTAAAGTCGTTAATATTACATAACAAGAAATGCTACAGCTGGAATATGCATAAATCATTTAATAGAAAAACTACTCAACACCTCGAGTCCAATTCTTCAAAAGATATGTATGTAACACAATTATTATTGTGCACAATTAAGTGATTTTAACAAATTACATAAAAATGTTACATTCAACTTGGAGAAAGAAAACAATAAAAAATTTCCAAATTTGGATTTAATGGTTACACAATACACAATAAACTCACAATTGACCTATACAAAAACACCTTTAAAATCTGAATTTCCAAACCTACAGGCCTTTTGCCAATCCTAGCTAAAATTTTTGAACGCATCGTGAAAAGATGAAAGCTCATATTCACCTGCCATAATACCATCCCCATCCACCAATACAATTTTAGACCCCTCCATTCTGCTGTCCACCCTGGGTTTCTAGTCGACGAGACAATACCCTCTGTCCTAGAGAATTACTGCTCAGCAATTTTTCTAGACGTCATAGAGGCATTTGACAGAGTGTAGTACTCCGGTTTCCATTACAAATTGTTTGAAAAATTATTCATCCTAACCTACTATCTCGTTCTGTTGGCCTTCCTTGCGGATCGCTGGTTCAAGGCGAGAATTGGTTCTGAATTTTCAGACATGTAGCCCTAGGACCAATTCGATGCACAGTTTACACCGCTGGCATACAACAAAGACTCATATCATAAACTTCTCGGACGAGCAATCCTCTCCTCACATTCTGATCCTATCTTCCAACAAAAGCTATTCAACATATCTAGACTTATTACCGACTGGTTCACTCGGTGGTGCATCAAGCTAATCTAACAAAAGAGTCGTGATCTTCACACTTAGAAGAAATAAATTCTCACCTGTGCACATATACAATAAGGTAATCCAACTAACGAAATCCGCTACCTTGGGTTGTACTTTCAGAACAGACTTACGTAGAACACACACATAAAACCAAAAAGACAAGAACTCAACCGAAGTTACAGACAACTCAGACGCAGCATCGACCCAAATCCGCAAGGAGTCCCGCAGACAACAAATTACTATTACACAAGACACCAGTTAGACCAAATATATTCCATCGCATCCTTAATGCTCCCTCATATAACACTGACCAAACCATTCACTGAGATATAGACATCCCATTCGACATGGCCATGATCCAACCGCGATTCCACAACTTCCACTTCAAGCTCCCCTTTCATATCACTAGTTCATTCCCTCTATTCAACGTCAACCGTAATAATCCTCCTAAGAAGACAGTGGTCTCGTGACTTCTTAACACGATCTAAAACCAATAATTTAACAATCCTAAAGACTGACTTTTTTAGTGATAACCGGTTTCTCTCCCAATCACTATAGTCTGGCAGGTTCTGTCACTTTTTGTTGGGTCGAGTTGTTTTTAAGAAAACCAGTGGTTAGACCCGTTGACACCCGTATATATAATTTATGTGTGTGTTTTCATGGCCGCTTAGATCCAAATTCATGACCTTAACAATGATGGGTCGCCGAATGGCTTCAGCTGGTGCATGATGGAACCGATGAGTGAACTGAGAACTGACTGGGAAAGGCCGAAGTTGTTTGGTAAGGTTTTACATGGTGTGAGAATTCTCGAAATTGTTTGCAAGTAACAGGTCTTTTAAGCTTTTCTTATAGAACAACCTATAAACGTAGTACCCCTTTCTGGTTATTAAAAATACATACTTCACTTAATTTCTGTTGTACACTTACTTAAAAATTAAATTTTCCGGTCATGAGGAAGGTATGGTTATTAAAAGTGTCCGGTTGGGAAAAATTTGACTGTAAATATACTAGGGGTATTCACGATATTTGTGTTAACTCTGTTAGGTACTGTTAGATCGAGAAAAATAATGACGTAGACTTGTAAGAATGAGCTAGTTAACATTGCTCGATCTAACAGGCCAGATCCAATGTTAGGTGCTAGGTCGAAAATGTAGTCACTTTGCGATTAGGGCGTAGGTAACCAACATGGCAGCCATGAATTTAACAGATGTTTTGGTTTACACGTATTTTAATTCTTAAATACACATTAAATAAATCAGACTAATACATTTCATTTGCTAATTTCTTACCTGTCCTTGTTGTGGAACTGATAATGTTCAGCAGGAGAAGATCAATAGGCAATTTTAAAAACCCAAAATGTCAGGGTATTGAATTAAAATTAAAGGATTCAATCAAGTTCCTAGGGATAACGCTAGATAGGAAACTTGATTGGAAAGGCCACATCAAAAATATACATAGGAAAGGCACTATATCCATGGTACAGTGTAGGAGAATCGTTGGTAGAACATGGGGTATTAAACCATGGGTGGCCAAATGGATATACACCGCGATCATACTACCAAGATTTCTATTTGCAGCCCTAGTTTGGTGGAATGGGCTAGAAAACAAAGGGGCTATTAACAAGCTAAGGTCATTCCAAAGACTAGGTTGTATGATGATGACGGGAGCTTTTCCCACTACACCAATTCTAGCTTTGGAAGTGATAACAAACACTACACCTCTACACATTGAGGTCAAGGTTAAAGCACTAACCAGCTGCTGTAGATTAATTAGTGAAGGCAGCTGGAACCATAAGGGAAATAATATAGGTCACTCGAAAATTCTACATTTATTGAGTAAGGTCAACAACCAACTACTGGGTGTAAGCGATAAAAAGGTGAAAACACCTTTAGGGAAAAAGTACTTTCAGGTAGTTACTCCCTGTGACTATAACTATAGGTCTGATGATGACCATCGTAGCCTAGACTGCTTCACCGATGGCTCACTCATTAAGGATAAGGGAAGCGGTGCTGGAATACACATACCTAAATTAGGGATCAGCATCTCCTCTCCTCTTGGTAATAACACCTCGGTCTTTCAGGGAGAGGTCTGGGCCATTAATGTTTGCTGTAGAACACTTATGGATAACAAGATTAAGGGAAAAGATATTAAAATTTTTTCCGACAGTCAGGCCAGTCTGAAATCATTACAAAAAGAACTATCAACATCTAGACTGGTAGAGGAAACCGTTGAACTCATTAATAGGACTATCACCAGGTATGAAAATAGGGTAACCCTCATATGGATACCTGCTCATAAGGGGCACTATGGCAATGAGGAGGCGGACAGCCTGGCCAAGGAAGGATCAAATACTGCGTTTGTCGGACCACAACCGGTATTACCCCACTCTTTAAGCACAGCAAAAGAGAGTATAGGTAGCTGGGGCATGAAACAATTCCTTAAGGAATGGAATATGTCCCCCGGATGCAGGCAATCGAAGGAGTTTCTGAAGGAAATTAAACCTAAAGAAACGAAATGGTTACTCTCTAACTCTAGGAGGGGAATAAGGAGGCTGATAGGTATCCTAACGGGCCATTGCCCCTTGAGAAGACACCTCTTCATAATGGGTACTCTACCAGACCCCTTCTGCCGCTTCTGCGAAACAAAAGAAGAAACGGCTCGACACTACCTCGCAGAATGCGATAGGTATGCTAGGGAAAGATTTAATACTTTCGAAGGAGAGGACATAACCAAAACACTCCCCAGGATAAAATGGTCCACAATCCTGGGGTTTGTGAATAGGTCCAAAAGGTTTATGCAGGACTCGTGAGCCGACCAGGTCCCGGACCTTTTAGGGATGGGGTCCGGGCCTACTCAGGCTTTTAACCCCTCGGGTCCTGGTCGCCCGCCCTGTGTAATATATATACCTGTCCTTGTGCTTTCATTCATAACGTCAACATACAAGTTAGATATGTCGGCACGAATTGAAGCGTGTCATTTGTTAGTATTTTCCGAGTGCATAGATAACATTTTGAATGAAAGAGTTGATTAATTTACCTTTTTTTATTAATTTCTGGCAACTTGCAATTTAACAAGAAGAAAACCAAAATAAACAACAACAAGTCTTCGAGGACTGTTACAGCTTTATTTTTGGTTCGACCAATCGCCACGCATTGCGGAAAAATTAACGTTTAACATGCTAAGAAAAGAAAGGGGCGTTCACGATCTGACTGGACATTTCTCTATTCGAGTTAACACGACTTAACATCTTACGAACATCGTGAATACCCCTACTATATGCGCATCAAAAAAAAAAAGGATATATACAAATTATGTCGCTGAGAAGTGGCAGACAGAATTATTTGTTGAGCCTGAAATGTAGTGCTCCCACCCCATAACGGTCGTCCTATTTTCAGGATTTGATTTACGAAGGATCTTTTTCAGTCCGTAAAAAACTCTAGCTTAACTAGCAAATTTCGTACTTATAAAATGGGAAACTAATCTTCTGAATTCAACTTTTACTGAAGAGACTTATTATGAAATATGACTTTCATAAACTTTAATTAGAATGTTGTTTAGTGTTCAACCTGAAGTCCCTTATGCTTGGTTTATTGATTTAAAACTTATTTTGTAATTTTTCCTTCGTGTTTTATTGCACATACCTTGATCTTAATTTATTTTTGACTGTATTGAAGTAGTACTGAACAAATTAAAGGTCGTTCATTATTGCTTTATACAACATATAACGGATACAACGTATTACTGTTTTAATATCTATTTTAACAACTTTCGGACCGAGCCAGTATTGGACTTCAGTTTCCAACAGAAACGTTTCATCAAAATCTTTGTCTTACAAACACCTGCGATTTTTTCCCACAAAATTGGTCTTTACTTTACAACGATCCTACAGATCTACACGAAACTTTACACAAGTTTAGGACTGTAAAAACTACACTAAACGGCATTTATTATGCTTTCTTAGATAAATGAGAACTTTCAATATAAAATAATACGTTTGAGTTGTTTTTGCTGATTTCATTCGTATTTTTCTCTCTTATGATGATGTACAAACTTATACACAAACAGTCTCAACTAATTCAAATTGGTTTTTCACTAATAAAATTTTTATGCTTTACTGGAAGATTATAGTTTTTCATAGGCTAGGGAGTTAGAAGAAACTTGATATTTGTTACTCCAAAAATAAATGAATACAAATTTATTATAGAGGAGAAATAAAACAAAACATTTTAGTAGATCTTATTTATATCAATTTTAGGTATTTACGTAATGAATATCATCTGAACGTTGAGGTGCCCATGGCATGGAAGAGGAAATATGATGCTTGGAAACGCATAAATGAAAAATTGTAATGAATATATACCGGATATCGACGAGAAAAAAAATGTCCCTCCGCCGGATTCACCCAAAATATGTCTATTTTTGCGATTACCATTCGTATTCATTGGCTTTAAATGGCCCAAAAAACAAATCCGAATAGTTTTACAACAAAAAAATGTTGCCTACTTTTCAAGAAAAGTCTGTTCGTTAGCATTTTATCTGAATCTGATCACACTTAGTACTATGTGGACAATGATTGTTTAAACCTAGGTATAAAAAGCATCGACTAACATATTATAACTTGGAAATGCATAATAAGTAGAATAAAGCTTGTCAATAGGTGGTAAAAATAAGATCAGGTGACGATATAACATCTAATCTGCCGTGTTTATTTAGCTTGATTAGAGAAGATATGATTTACAAGGTACACGACTGCGTACAAAATATCAACCATAAAACTATTTATAAAATTGCGTTGTTTACTTTTCTAATATTACTTGACAATTGACAGATATATTACTATTAATTTACAAAAAAATATATTTCATCAAGTGAGTGCTTATTTTTTGCTGAAATTAGCGTTCGTTTTATGCGTAGTGACTAGAATGTGTCGAGCGATAGGTAAAGAAAGCCAATCTAGAAGGCACCTGCCATGGATGTGTCATGGAACTCTAAACGGCGTGTTGTTATATGTAGCGCGGTTGAAAAACTTAGATTAGAAGGTGTCATACATGATCTAGACGGCATCGGTGAAAAACAAGTGCTAAAATCCGTGTGTCATGAGGCCTAGAAGACATGCTAATGTCTGACTAGAACGTTTCGTAAGATCAAGACTGCATTTCAATATAGAAATCACGGCTACAAACAACGAGTAAAATTTCTCAAGAGATCTAGAAGTCATCGGGGAAAAACAACTGTCAGAATATGCCGTGAGATCTAGAAGGCGATGTCGATGTAGGCATCATCGGTGAATAACAACGACTATTGGGTTGTCCGGAAAATAATGCAGGATTTTGGTATTAAACAAAAAAAAAGAAACTAGTTACTTTAAAGCAATGTTCTTTAATCAAAATAATTTCCCATACTCTCAATACATTTCTCCCAACGTGTTGGTAACTTATTAATTCCGTCTGAGTAGAATTCAGAATTTTTAGAATTGATAAAGTCAATAAATGCATTTTCCAGTTCCGTTTGATTTTTGAATATTATGTGTTGTAAGTAGTGGTCCAGGTGTCTAAAAAAATGGTAGTCAGTAGGCGAGAGGTCCGGAGAGTAGGGTGGGTGAGGCAAAGTTTCATAGCCAAGCTCCAATAATTTTTGTGACGTTACACGTGACACATGTGGTCGAGCGTTGTCATGCAACAAAATGGGCCCTTTCCGATTGACCAAAGAGGGCTTCATTACTGCCAATTTCTGATGCATGGTATTAATTTGGTTACAGTATGATTCAGCATTGATGGTTTCGCCAGGATTTAAGAAGCTGTAGTGTATTAAACCAAATGAAGCCCACCATACCGTAACCATTACCTTTTTTTGATGAGTTGGGGGCTTTGGAAAATGTATTGGAGCTTCTCCTTTGTCGAGCCACTGTCCAGAATCCACTTTTCGTCACATGTAACAATTCTGGCCAGAAATGGGTCATTTTTGTTTCGACAAAGAAGTGATGCACAAACATCAAAGCGCTGATTTTTTTGGCGATCGTTTAATGAGTGTGGAACCCAATTTTCGAGTTTTTTCACTTTTCCAATCGCCTTGAGGTGGTCAGCGACGGTCGTTTTACTGACTTTGAGTTGCTCTGCAAGTTCTCGAACAGTTGTTTTGGGGTTTTCTTCCACCACTGATCGCAGAACATCATCATTAAGAGAGGAAGGCCTTCCACGACCTTCTTCATCTTCAAGGCTGAAATCTCCCTCCCGAAATTTTTTAAACCACCTTTGCACAGTGCACTCATTAACACAACCCTCGCCCCAGACTTGGTTAATGTTTCTAGCCGTTTGGGCTCCGCTTCGGCCGAGTTTAAACTCGTAAAAGAAAATCGTACGAAATTCTCGCTTTGACATTATAAGGATGACTGAATTATTTCCAAGTAGCGGAATGCTACAGAGGTAAACAAACAATATCATTTGGAAGAGGATTAATAAGTGTTGACATTCATACAAATGAGTAATCCTGTAAACGTAAACAGAATATTTTATATAGATTTTTTTTAATGAAAACTTAAAATCCTGCATTATTTTCCGGACAACCCAATAAAATGTATCAATCATGAGGTCTAGACTGCAGCGATGAAAAAATACGTATAAAATAGTTCATGAGATCTAGGCGGCATCGGTAAACAACAACTGCTAGCATGTTTCAGAGATCTAGAAGGCCGATGTAGGCATCACCGGTGAAACCAACTAATTGCTAAAATGTGTCATGAGATCTAAATGGAAAATCAATCTAGACGGCACCGGTGGAGAACAACGGCTAGAAAATGTCTTAAATTTAGAAGGCATGCTGATATATATCCCATACCTAGCTTACCTAAACCTTCCTTAACCTTAACCTAACCCAACATGTCTCCCACCTCGATCCTAACTGAACCTTACCTAAAACGTTCTTAACTTTAACCCTAATTATACATAACAACTTATTTTCAAAACGGTCGAACACCATTAGACATTCATGATCTATTATGAACTTTTTCGGCTCGTCTATATACACGTTGTATCGGTTTACTCAATTGGTATGCCCTAATTGTATTATAAGATTACGTCAGGGAGGGTGAAATGTTTACCAATTCATTCAGGAAATATTCCCATAGGATCGGAATACAGAATAGCCCACGATATGAAATGAAAATTGAATCTCTCTTTCAGCTGTATGAGAATTTAAGACCGTCCGGGGTCTTGAAATTTCTCTTAGATTGTTATATTCTTTATATATTGCTTTGATGTTTAAGGTAAAAATAATTTTTTTATCTTACTAGTGTTAATATTCTGTATTCATATTTTTTGTCTGTAGTTATTAAACATACAAATAACATAAAAAATATAAAACAATATAAAGTATATAAACAATAAAAATATATATATATTTCGTAAACGTGGTTCGGACCTCTCAGTCTCGGTGCCCGCGGTGTAAATAATTGGCCAACTATGAGCTTCCTTCTCTCACATTGCATAGTGATTTGCTATCATATATAATTTTAAGTGTGCCGTAACGGTCAATTATTCATTTTATTTAACACCTGGACATGATCCAAAAGATAGCAATTTTGATATGGATCGTTATAAAAAAAGAACCTATTGATAAAACGATTTATCATACATAATTGCTTAGTGTTGTAGTATCCATTTCGTTATGATACCAGAAACAACAGAATATAAAATGTTTGGATGCTTCTCAGATAAAACAGATAATATTCCCCAAAGGGCAGAAAAGATCCAAACATTAAAAAATTGCCGAAAATATTCTACAGGCTTTTTGTTTTCGAAATGAGTCTAAGTATAGCATGTATATTTTAAAAAATTTTGAAATAGTCTTATAATATATAAAAAAGCTAGTGTCAGGGGTTGGCATGAACAGTTTCGTAAACGTGTGGTATATAGTGATCGTTAGTCGATAATTATTCAGAAATCCTGAGATGCGGTCTGGTGTGATATAGGTTTCAGAAAAACATTTTCTTTATCGTTCCAACGTTTCGATCTTTATTGAGATCATCTTCAGGGCCTGTGATTTACAAACATTGTTTACATTTAACAAATACATTTAGGATGTGGAAAATCTCACTGGCACTCACAACACGACACGCAAGAATGGCACAATTACACAGAAGACAAACACTTTGAGTGAGTAGAAATACTTTGATTGAATATATAAAAAAATATTNGAGCCCTGAAGAAGTGTCTTCTGTGTAATTGTGCCATTCTTGCGTGTCGTGTTGGGAGTGCCAGTGAGATTTTCCACATCCTAAATGTATTTGTTAAATATAAACAATGTTTGTAAATCACAGGCCCGGAAGATGATCTCAATAAAGATCGAAACGTTGGCACGATAAAGAAAATATTTTTCTGAAACCTACATCACACCAGACCGCATCTCACGATTTCTGAATAATTAATAAAAATATTATATATATAATAACAAATAATATAAATATATAACAACAATCCAATTAACAAACAAAATATAAGAAATATATAATAAAGCATTTTTAATAACAAAACATAAATAATATTGCGCTGTCAGCGTATATTTAACGTTTTAACATTTTGTTAGGATGGTTGTTATTATATTAAAACAATTGTTATTTACATGTAAACTCAGTCATATTTCGTTATTTTCAACATTTTTGCTATTTTACTACTAACCCGGCCCATGTTGTACCTTGTTTGCGCCTTCTCTTCCGGTGATTCGGTCTCCATTCAAAATACACCTTCTTCTATGCATCCTCGAACTTGGGTCCGCCCACTTCCACTCTATTTTGTGAGCTTCTACCTCCAATCCATATGTTTTTTTCAGTTCTCATAACAAATATGTTCCTGCAGTACACATCATCTTCAATCCCAGGGTTTTCCCATCTAAAACTAAATGTTTGAATATTGTTAGATCATTGGTTTGACGGAATTTAGTACAAAAATTTCAAGAAGCCAACATTTTTTTTCAAGCTTATTATTTTATTCAGTTTGTATTTCAACTGTTCAACATAATACAGTTTCTCTCGCGTCTAATGGGTTAGTCTACGCGTCCTCGTCGTACAATAGCCTTTTGTGAACGTTTCTGAAATAACCCAGTTTATCTGAATCATTCATTCTGTTTCGGAGCAGCCAAAGGAAAACGTCATCCGCCCGAATGGGGGATGGCTAATGTACTGTCCATCTATTTCGATACCCATACTCCCAGGAATACAATTGAATAAGACTGTTGAAATGTGACAACCCTTTCTCAGACCTCACTCAATACAAAACTGTTTTCCTTTTCCAACCTCCACCTTGTTATTCTGATACATTTTCTTATGATGTGTTTATCCACGACGAGAGTTTTCTTTAACACAAACCAGATTGAATGATGTCCTCAGAGGTCAGTACTTTTTCTGAATATTTAAGCCCTATAAATAACTTCATCGTTAAGGTGATACACGTTGGTTTCATTTATAAATTTGTTTGCCGACAAAAATCTGTGAGAATCGCCTCATGGACAATAATTGGAGCTTGCATTCTCACATTTTTTTAACAAAGTTGATATACACACATACAATTTTATTAATATAAAATATTGTGAAGTTTTACAAATATTTTTAAGTTTTATCAAAGATTATATCATCAAATACATAAACAAAAGTAATATTTTGTACAAAAACATATGTATTTACATACACATAACGTGACTTTTGGGTTCGAAGAGTTTTTGTGTGACAACCTTATTTGGAGCACCAAAGTGTAATTAGCTGAAAGAGAGGAAATAATATATCTCAATAATATTTTTAAAAAATACATGTTTTGTTTTTTGTTAATTGTTCTTAACTATGTGGGCCAGTGACTTGAACAAAGTATATGCAAGTGTTTTTTAATCTTTGAATAAACTGAAGGAGTGTGCTTTTAATAAAATAGCTTATAGTTTTTAAATTATGTTAGATAATTTTTTCTGCGACGTAATTTCCCCAAAATCGTAGTTGATTTTATGAATAACTTGTCGACTATAGAATGTGTCGACAGATTGAGAAATCATAACGATCTACGTGTCAGTCTTTGTTCATCCTCGACCAAGTAAACATCGACGCCCGATAACCTCAAAGAACCAACTGTCTTTCCTCTAGCTGGCAGTACATCTTAATTTTCTGTTTTCTCACTTTCTTCATTTTTTTAAATTTTATTCTAACAACTGGTAAATCTTTTTTCTTCTCTGTTATAAATCTTTTCTACTTTTTATATCTTCTGGTCCGGTAAACGTTAATAGATCTAGTCTCGTGAGGCCAACGATGCACCTTCATTTGACCTGGTATACACTGAAGGATGCCCATGGCAGTGACCATTTTCCAATTGTGATTTGCATATTGCCCCGGAGGCAACAAACTGTCAACCGTCCATGTACATGGAAAATCAAGCAAACTGGTCCCTACATCAACAGTCAGTTCATCTTAGCAATTTAGATACAGAAAGCACTGATATAGATAGATTGATCGAAAACCTAAATAAGAAACTAACAGAAGCTGCACAAGTAGCCGTCCCGATATAGGCACCCTCTGAAAGGGATCGACGAAAAAATGCACCTTGGTGGAATGAGGAGTGTAAACGAGCAGTGAAAGAGAGAAAAAAATGTCTAGGTGTATTTTTTCACAGATCATCTAGCTTTAATCTAAATAAATACATTATAGCTAAAAAACATGCTAATACACAATTAGAAATAGTAAAAGGGAATCTTGGAAGAAATTTCTAGAAAGTACCACCTCTAGAACACTAAAATCAGTTTTTTGGGACTATACGTAAAATAAGAGGTTGTGCTAACACTACAACAATAACGTACATCGAATTAAGCGATGGACGGTGCATTGCGGATTCCAAAAACTTAGCTGAGACTTTTGCCGAACATTATCAAAATGTCTCTTCTTCAGCAAATTATGACGATTCGTTCATGACCATAAAAAACAATCGGGAAATGTCAACAATAATCGTCACACCAAACTCCTCCGACACACTAAATTACCCTTTCACACGTGTGGAATTGGCAGTGGCTCTTAATTCTCACAGCGAACGTCCGACCCGACAATATTTGTAATAGCTTCATCAAGAACTTGAAAGAAACTGATAAAGTGCTCATTCTTAAAATAATTAACAGGATTTATTTAACTGGAGAATTTCCGAATATTTGGAAAATGCCAATTACCATACCACTACTAAAAGCAGATAAGCCAGCAGAAGTTAAAAGCTATCGCCCTATATCCTTAACTTGCTCCATGTGCAAGTTAATGGAAAAAATGATAACAAACAGGCTGTATTGGTATCTGGGGAATAAAGAGCACCATCATGGCAAAGTGGATTCAGGAAAAATAGAGGAACAAGATGTTGTACAGCTTGAACACTATATGTAAATCGTTTCTAAAGAAAAATAAGTTACTGGCGGTATTTATATTATTTATTGATTTTCAAAATGCCTTTGATCGCAATTGGAGGCAACTGATCATAGATACCCTCCTACGTTTTCGGGATAGACATTTGCTACAATTTATTTGCCATTTTTTTAATGGCCGAGTTTTCAGAGTGAGATGTGGATCGACACTGTCGGGTAGCTCTGTGGAACGGGGTGCCACAGGGCAGTGCACTAAGCCCAATATTATTTTGTGCTACAATCAACATTGTTTTGAAATGTGTAGAACCTTCTTGTGAAGGAATGCTATATGATATTATACAAAAATTTATTAAGTACACAACTGGACTATGGGTGTAATGCATACGATTCCGCTACTAAAAATACAATCGGCCTGCTCGACACAATTCAGGATACGGGACTTAGGATGATCACAGGTGTTTTCCGGTGCAGTCCCTCGTACAGCGTACATGCAGATGCTGGAGAAATGCCTTTAAGTTTCAGACGTGACTTTCTTGATTTGAAGGTTTTTTCTAAAATCTCTTCTAAGCCACACCCACTAAATCGTCTATTTCCAGGGACTAGTCTGATATCTGACAGCTCATCATTACGAAAAACCTTCCCGCTCCGTATATACACACTCTTGCACGAATTACAAATACCCATACATCCAGTACAAAAAGAATCAGTGGCTTCCATCCCTCCCTAGACATTTCCCAAACCGAAAATTTTGTATTCACTTGGAAAATATCGCTAAGCCCTTACACCTTTTCATGTATACCAGCAGGAGTTTTTGAAAATGAAAAACACACTCTCATAAGCGGCATTTATCTAAACGGACGAATCAAGGAGCTCCAGGGGCGTGGGAGATGCGACAATATGTGGTCCTAGCAAATTTCTTTTCTCTCTGCATCATTTCTGTAGCAACTGTAGCGCTGAGCTACCAGCAATACGGAAGTCTCTAAATTTCGTACGTTTTGATAACAATAGTAGCTACGTGGTTTGCTCTGATTCAGAATCGGCCTTACATGAATTGGAACACGCCTATTCAGATGATCCCAGTGTGCAGGAGGTACTGGCGTCACTGGGGAGCCTCCAACTGCAGGGAAGGAGCGTTTATTTCGTCTGGGGTCCTGGACATATGAATATTAAAGGAAAGCTTTTGGCAGATGAAGCTGCAAAAGAAGCAGCCATTACAGGTCTTCAAATCAGAGACGTTCCAAAGTTTGATATGATGCACGGCTGAGGATTGGATACTGGAGAGCCACTAATGGTCATTTGATGGGGCGAGAGGCACCTCCAATTTGCGGAATGTGCAATCAAACATATAATTACGCCATGCATATTATATACAGCCCATAGACTTCTGCACTCCTTGCCTATAAGCATCCAAAAAATGCTAGGTGACAACCACGATAGCATCCATAATTTGGTTAATTTTCTCAAGTCATTTTCTCAAGTCAGCAAATCTACTCGACCAAATATGAGCTCACACTGTTTATCCTTCTCTTTTTCACTTTTTGGGGCTAATAAAATATATTAAAAGGAAGAAGGAGGGAAGGAAAATGGGAAAATAAATAAATGGATAGATGAATAAAAGAAGTCAATATACGAAATCAGATAGATAAAGATAAATACTGGCTGACGGTTTTAATACCATGCCATAATAATACTGTGTTTTTTATTTTTAACTTTAAATTTTTTCATTTTGTAAATAAAGTATATCTATCTATCTATCTATCTATCTATCTATCTAAAGATAAATAAATATAAAATAAAGATAATAAACTAATAATAATTAGATATGATAAGAACAAAGATAATAAATAATAATAATAATAGATATACAATAAAGATAAATAAATATAAATATCTACGTGTCACCTGTGAAAACAACGGTTAGAATATGTCATAAGGTTTAGATGGCACTGGTGAAAAACTAACCTTACAATCCATTATATTTCGTGGGCCGATTGACCAAATAAGTTCTCTAAAATTAATTAATCTTCTTGTAAGGTATTGGTTGAAATTAACACAACCTTACAATGTTCAAGAGATCTAGATGGCATCGGTGAAAAATAAAAAACTGCTAGAAAGTTCTAGAGATCTAGAAGGCATGTCGATGTAAGGGCACACTTGGAAAACAATGGCTAGAATGTTTCCCTAGATCTAGACGCACCCAGTGATAAACAACTACTAGAAGGACTCGTGGGAGCTAGAAGGTATTTCAATCTCGACTGCACCAGTGAAAAACTATCATTACATGGTTCGTGAGATCTAGAAAGCACTATTTGAAAGAATCGTCTAGAATGTATTGTGAAATCCAGTGTACACTAGCGAAAAGAACTACTAGAATGTTGCGTGAAACCCAGAAGACATGTTAACCTGGACTGCATAGCTGAAAAACAACAGAATATCCGCAAAAATGAAAAGCCTTACAAGGAACTGAGGAAACTCAAATTAAGTAAATTTAAACATCACATCCGTATCTTTGATCAAGTTATCAAACTTTTATATTCAAATACACGGCTAAATCCGAACGGAATTGAAATATATACAGCACTTATATTACAACCTATTTATTTCACAGTAATATTTGTTATAAGCAGATTATAAACTCGGGGAAAAGCTATTATATCGTTTGGAATTTACGATATTGTTTAAATGCCGTAGGACACAATGGGTTAGGTTACAACCTACATGCCCGGGCCGTAAATTCCTTCCTCCCTTTTTTTTCATCGTAACTTCATATCGATTCAGGTACACCCATTATTAATTCTATAATGTGGAGAACAGGCTCGTAGCAATCATCTGGTCTAGCGTTAAATTTAAAGACCGCGTAAAATAGTTCAGGGATGTCAAAAACACATAGGTAAATGTTAAAATATATTTAATGAGAAATTGTTCATCTGATTTAAGTAACACTAATGTTAGGGCCTTCGTTTAAAGAATAATAATCTTGTATTCAAAACGACCAGGTATGAGTCTATTAAAAGGAAAAACGTTCAGTTACCACTCTTATTTTTATTATTACACAACAACAAAAATCACCACTCAAGTGACGTCTACGGATCGTTGTAATTTGTTTCAGTTGTTATAAAATAATTTACACGCCAAACAATTATTAATATCTGGTTTTGTAACTGTTGTGTTAATAAGTTATTTACTTCATTTCTGTTTTATCTCGTACACCTTGATTTCTCGCGGTATAATATCACATACCAGAGTTGTTTGAGGTTGAAGGGCTCTGCGGTCCGCGCAATGAAAGCATTCTTCTCAAAAAGGTTGAGGTTTACTGGCCAAAGGAAGAGAAGGTGTGAGATCAGCCTTTTAGTATATTTCTGAATGTTTACTTAAGAGATCGACCATTGTTGCCCAGCAATTAAAATTGATCACCCGAGATGTAAAATAGTTAAAATTTTCTCTGCTTCAATGCTTTGATTGGACAAAGGATATGTAACCTAACCTAGCTTTAACCGTGCCTAGCATAGCCTAATCTAAACTACCCCTATCCCTATATAACGATGAACTAGGAACTTGGAAAAGAGATTATTGACTGAGAAAGTTTATATCAGTGTCACCCCAAATACTTGCAATCTACAAACTGATAGGTTGGGATCCATTTCGGTCTTTGCAGGTCTCCTAAATGAATACAGGATTTCTAAGCAAAGGAGGGAAAGTAGAACATCGCCCTAGTGGCGGATTTTATGTTAACTATGAGAAAAAACGATTGTTTCCCGTATCCTTTGTTTCCCCTCGTCGTAGAGATTGTTTTTATCGGTTTTTATTGATTTGATCTGTGATCCTTCTTAATTTTTTTGAAAATAAGTTAATTGTATATGTATATATTGGGTTGTCCGGAAAATAATGCAGGATTTTGGTATTAAACAAAAAAAAAGAAACTAGTTACTTTAAAGCAATGTTCTTTAATCAAAATAATTTCCCATACTCTCAATACATTTCTCCCAACGTGTTGGTAACTTATTAATTCCGTCTGAGTAGAATTCAGAATTTTTAGAATTGATAAAGTCAATAAATGCATTTTCCAGTTCCGTTTGATT